>NC_136497.1:87215469-87355469 GCF_053919585.1 Euprymna scolopes | reverse complement strand
TTCTATTGACTAGCCTTCACCACTTCCGGCTGGTGATAGGCGCTACAGCAAAGGCGTCATTTTTTTCACGTTCTTTACCTCTGTCGCGGTAAGGGTTCGAGTCTGCCTGCCTACTACCACATTTTATTTATTTATTTATTTTGCTAAACACACAACTCCAAACACCAGGATTATGTCAGATACCCAAACTAGTGATGTATAAAGAAACCGACGCATATTTACATAACTATTCGATTAAGTTGCAGGCGAAATGAATTAGCATATTCACGTTTTGAATATTCTAGTAAAGGGAATACAGAAAAATACGTTTATGTTTTATATTTGACTTCACACCTGTTTGGACTGTTATTTAGTTCGTATATAGGAAGTTTTCTCATTAATAATGTATTTAGTTTATCTAGTAAAAGCATCGTCCATTTATGTTTCGAAACAAACTATACCCAGTTGTTTGAAATATCGATTTCAAAACTTTTGAGCCTTTCTGTTATTTTACACCTATCCCTGTAGACTGCTATCACTATTTTAAAATATCCTTGAGAAAACCATGTTGTTTACAGGATCTCGTCTCTTTTGTTACTGATGTTTTTGATCAAAAAAGCTATTTTTATATTTCTTCGTGTACATCATATTAACGAGTTTTTTTTTCTCTCTCATATTTTATATGTATTTTCCTATTATTTCAACTCTTTATGAAAGATCGATTTTCATAGCTCACTTTATTTTTAAACGTCTCCTTTATCCATTTAAATCCACCTCTCTCATTATCAAAGCATCGTTGTAAGTATTACATATATTAGTAGTAAAAAAAGTTGTCGTTAAGGTTAAGCCATTTATGATGAAAATATTGAGAGATTAAAAAGATAATTAAACTCTAGCTATAAAGAAGATTCAAAGGAGATACTTTTGCTATTTTGAAAAAGTGTAAAAAAAACTAAACAAGATAAAGTTTTCAGAAAACCAAACGAAAGAAGAAATGGAGTCGCCATTAGCACCAGACATAGCACCAAGATGATAAATGTAGATAAGCTATAGATAACTTCATACCAACTTTAATAATACGTCATTGGAGAAAGGGATGCATGCGTACAAATTTACTGGTACTATCACACTTCTCACACGGAGTATGTGTTCAAGTCCAACGTTAACAAATCTCTAATGAACCGCCCTCTTAAGTAAACACTTCATCAAATCTCCACACTAACGTAATGTACTTGCAATAACCCTTATCCCTGAGTGGCTTCCGGGCATGGATAAGTGGTGATCACTGTGTAAAAAAAAAAGTATACTTTAGAAAGTTTATGTTTATTCCACAAAGAAATCTCCCAATTGAAAATTATGTATCACAAGTTCAGTTTGTTTTATTGTGATTACATGCTGTTTGAAGATATTGCCTTCCTGAGAAGAAATGCCTTTAAATATGATATATATTTATTGGTATATTTTCTTCTTTTTGCAAAACTCTTTTATGTTCCCTTCTTTTTCCCCTTTCCCATTTCCCCTTCCTCTTTCTATCTCCCTCACTTTTTTTTGACTGGTTTCCATCTTAAAACATTTGTACTGTAACCCTTTTCCCTCTCTCATTACAAACATATGTTCAACAGGCAGGGAACACAAACGATAAAATCCACTATAAATCCACTATAAATCTATATATATACTAGCTGGAGGGGAGCGTAAAATACACTTAAATATATTTTAATCTGTCCGATATTCGTACATATTATTAAAGAGTCGTGATTTTAAAAGTAAAAAAAAAAGTATTTGGGCGCCATCAGCTAGAATCGAAACTGAAAGCAAAATTCCTGCATTAAAAGCTGGTGACCTTACAACTGTATCGACGTAAATAGCCTATTAACTGATTAAAAATGTAAAAATAAAAATAAACTTAGATGAATGTACAAAATGTATTACAATTTTTCAATTTCGATCAATTTTTGAACCCTTAAAATTATTTTAACCGGCTAACCCATAAAAACTGCCCGTAAAAATCCAATTCAAACGTATAGTCCTTTATAATATATATATATATATATATATATATATATATATATATATATATATATATATATATATATATATATATATATACACTACTCAATAAAGCTATTTTACGACCGGAAAACGCTGAGCGACCTGCTAGTTTGTTTATAGATTTCCATAATCCTATGTTTCGTTGTATACTGCGTTTATAATAGCTTAGTAGTTATTATTACAACACACGAAATCATTAAAAGATCATAGTCGAAAATGTACTTTAAAGCTAGTTGCCTTAGTCTTATTAGACCACGGCCAGCGAGATATACGAGGCCTGTTAACTGAAAAGTGCGAACATGCAATGTAGGTAAGATTTATCCAACTGTCATTGTTGTTATAATATGAAAGTATTTTTAAAACGAGCAATAAAACGTGAAAAAAAAGAAAAGAATGGAACTCAATTTGATTAATAATGAAACTGAACTTTATTCAATATTAAATATAACTATTATGTATGTAAAATTATGTAATTTTAAAGCAATATACAATCTAATACTGATAAAACTGAATTATGAATGTAAGGGAACAAACAATTAAAGAAACATAAAACACAAACAATTCTTGAACTTCGGGACAAGTGTTACATATTGGTTTTTCATTATTATTGTTTCTTGTTGTTATTAATAGTGAGAGTCTTAGAGTCTTAGAGAAAGAGAGAGAGATGTTGTTGAGAGAGGGATGTTGTCTTAAGAGAGATTGTTCGTGTTATAAAGATTCATATATATTAAAATGTTCGTTACTTAGATGTGTAATAGAAGCTCTTTGAGTGAGGAGATAGTGTTGAGACATTGGGTAGACTGTCTTAGTGTAGATATGAGATGTCGAGTTCACATTGTCGATATGAGATGACGAGACGTGTATGTAAAGACATTTTAAGACTCATGATATACAAGACATATAATAACAATTTTCACTTTACCTCTTGGTAGAATCACAACACAAAGACGACGATTATAAAAACACATGATGGGTTTATTTCTTCTCACGACCGGTCGTGGTTTTCTGAGTCAAGAATTCAAAGTTTCACATTCTAAGTTTCAAAAGTGACCGTCTCGCTTCTACACGTTCGAATGTCCATGTCTGGACTGTCGTCTGTCGTCCTCACACTCTGTCTGAGTTTCTCCCAGTTCTCCTTGCTTAACTTTAAAGTTTTCTAACTATATCTAGAACTTCCCATTTTCCATGACGTCATACACATGTTAAAGCATGTGTCTTCTTTCACGTGTTGTGGACATGTGTGTCCAAAAGTTTTACCTTTGTTTACAAAAGGAATTTTAACCTATATTCCCAGTAACCTATTTTTCCAATATGTTAAAACCATGTTTATTAAATTATACTGTATAGTTGCATTCCTCAATTGAATTTTTCATAACAGACTTGTCAACGCACATTCTTTTCTTGAAACTATTTTATCTCTAAGCTAAACAATGGTTTGTTTTACATTCCATTTTCTAATTCTCTCTTGTAATATATTTCTAAACCTAATTTACGAGGTTCGAATTCGTCTATTCTATTTCATTTTCATTTTAACTAAATCTCTCTATTCTTATACTTACATGAAAAGGGGACACCCCTTATCATGTAACACAAGATCACAACTCAGTATCTGCTCTGGTGCTACATTTCACCTTTTTTGTCCTCTGCCGGTGGAGGAGAAATCCTTCATGACTGCGACATTTTTTTCCTATCCAGAGTGACCTCTTATTGGGGAGCTGGATTTTACCTACGATATTATATGTTGTAATATTTAAATGACTATTACTTTTAATAGAAGAAATTATATTTAAAATTTTGTTTTTCTCTTCTATGCCCATATGTAACGTATTTTCATTAATTACATGGTTAGGAATCTTATACAATACTGCAGTCTTAATTTTCACATCAGTGCATAATACATGAATACGGAAATGAAGTTTATGTAACTACTGAAAGACAATCGTACAATACTGTGAACATTGGTTTAAAAGTATGAAAATATAGGAAACATCTACGATATTAAATCAGGGTGGTGGTGAAATCGGGAGGGGAAATTATTATTATTATTATTATTATTATTATTATTATTTCACTCACTAGGAGTTGGCTTACAAGCCATTGTTAGTGATCGCTTACTGGCAGTAACATGTGCAGATGATTGCACGTTTTCGCAACAGTCGTTAGCCATTGATTTCTCGTTGGCATCAACCATTGGTGTTTCCTGAGGTTAGGGTGACAAAATGCCTCCCAAGATACCAAATTTGAACTGCACACTTCCAGTAAAAATCTGGTTAGTAATCTCCCACATCGGAATTTCTATCCTCCCTGAACTTTTCACAACTAATTAGTGTAGCGCCAGTCGTTGCCATCTACAGGTTCTTTTGGCACTTTACGGGGAACGTGTTCCCTGCCTAAACAGGGTTAATTTAACGGCTGCTCCCTGATATTCTCTTCCACTTTCTTGGTATATATCTCATGCAATTTTTGTAATCGACCCTGTATTTATTTTATGTTTATGATTTTTTTATATTTCTTTAATCAAATTTGATTACTAATTGTATTTCGTGCTTGTTCTTATTTTATTTTCATTTTATTTTCATTTATTTTTATTATCATATTTCCCACACTAAATATGTTTATATTTTGTTGCATTTCTTTTTTCTACAAATTTAAATAATGATTTTGGCTTTTTTTACCTAAAATTTTATGTACTCTTCATTTTTCGGTTCATATAAAAACTTTAATGTAAACTGGTTAGTTAATGAATTTTTAAGATGTCTCCGGAGAGAATAGATCATTTATTATTTCATTTACTATTTTAGTCATGCAAATCATTTACAGATAAATGTTAAAAAACAAACAAAAACTTTAAGTTTTACATATATTTCAAATAAATATATTACGCCAGGTCTAAAACATTGAATTCATCGATCGTTTTAGTTTAAAAAAAAAATACAACAAAACAAAAAAAAAACATCGTTAAAATGCTCCTAACTTTAAAATATTTGGAAATACTCAATGAAAAAGTTGTGTTTATTATTAAAACAACGGAGTGAAAAATATTCTCATATAAAAATTGTTTATTTTGCAGTTTAATAAAATAAATAAAATGAAATATTCGACTTTCCTCGATAGAAATAACACTTTTTAAAAAAGTCCACTTACTCTTATATTTTGTTAGATTAAAATTATCCCAATGTGCAATTATAATAATTGCGATTATATAATTATCCAAACGGAGAATTGTTTATTTTTTTCTCTTTAGTAGAAGAAAAAAGACACGTTTAGACTATCTTCATGAAATTACCACAATCATTTTCCAAGACAACGAAAATACTTTTTAGCCCCGTAGTGGAATACAAGAAACTTACGGAACCCTTTACCTAAACGTTGATCTGGTAATGAGGTCACGCTTTCATGTTCACCGGCCTCCTCTCTCGGTAGCCGTGATTAGACTCAAACAGTCGGGATTGACAGATAATATAACTTTAACTGAAAGGTTGCGCTGCGTAAACATAATTGAACCTCTGTAAATAAAAAAGCCGGTAATTTTGGGCTATGGTATATAATTCAAAATTGGTAAGCAGGTTTATTTGTGAAGGTCAGTTCTCCTGGATTTACTGTGAGAAATATTTATGGAAGAGAAACCTAATGTATAATTTAGGGGAAATACCCATCAATACCTAGGCTTGTTACTTTGCGGAAGAGATTAGTTTTGCAATGGTCGGTTATATTCTTGTAATTTTTATAATGACTGGAAATTACTGCGGAAAATTAGACATTGCATTTTATATATATATGTATATATATATATATATATATATATATATATATATATATATATCGTAACATCTAAAACATCTATACTTTTTGTCACTTATCTCTACCATTAAATTGTGGTGTAAATTTGAGAGGGAAAGACGACATCATTGCAGGCGGAGTGGGCATAGGGGAAATGCTGGATGCCAATCTATAATCTATCTTACGTTCACAACAATCTTGCCATAAAACACCGTTACAAATTCTCGGGGGAGACAGAGACAGATTAATGCATAAATAGAGAGACGTTAAAAATGAGACAATTACTCAGACGATTGTTTCATTCAATACCGTCATTTTTTGTCGTTAATATCTAGCCTTAACCTTTTCGTATCCTGATAAAAATGAGAATGGCTCAGGAAAAATGCAGCAAAACTGTCCGCCCCGTAAATAAGGGTGTTTATGTAGGGAATAAACTTCGTCCTTAGCTATTGCTTTAATTTAAACTATGACAATTTATTAAATATTGACGTTGAAAAGTAATGTTAACTTTAACTCATATTTACATCTTGATATAATAAAAAAGCAACATGAAAAATATGATTAAGATTAAATGAAGAATGTGAAATATGAATAGTGTAAGAAATGTTTTAAACAGTTGCCGTATCCATACTCGTTCAAAAGAAACGCTCATCGAATATTTCATCATTCTTTAAGAAGCTTTCGAAATAAGCAATTAAGATGAAAAAGCGTACTCCAAAAATGATTTCCGTTTTTGTAAGAAATGTTGAGATCAAAACTGACATAAACTAAATATAAACTATATAAGAAAAAAATACGTACTATGTACTCTTCCAGGTTTCAGATGTTTGGCGATGATAGTAAATTTGATTTTAAGCGGTAAATATTCTTCGAGCTTATCGGTCAATTACCAGGTTACTAGATTCTGTATAGCAAGAAAAATGTAAATAAAATCCAAAATAAAACGAAAAATAATAACGCATATTGTTTGAAAACACACAGAGTAAACATTGGTTTAAATAGAAATCAAGAAAAAATATCATATGAATAATTATTATACAATTCGAAGTACAAACTAAATAGGGGAGTAAATTTACTGTATCCCATGATTATTGTCATGAAATATGTGTTTCTTTACGATTATTATAGATCATAATATATCAGGTAACAACGAAAGAACAATGAAGTAGATGTAGTAAGAGATAGAGGAAAGAAAAGAAAAAGTATTTCACAGAAACGTAATTACTTTCGGGAGACTGAGTTCAGTACATCTACAAACCAATACTTGTTTATTTACAACTAAATGATGTTCAAATGAAATTTCATCATGCAATATTCACAAATAACTCAGTAATACAGGTATTAATTTTTGTAAATGCAAATATATGTATTTAGTAATATTTCTTCGCAACAATTATTCCAATATTTGATTGACTTAATTAAAAAAAAAGACAGTAAGTTTTTTTTATCATTTTTGAAAGAATGTGTATTTCACAAATAAGGAATAACAACTATCAGAGAAACCTTTTTAAAACATCTAAAAAATAATTATATAGAACTCCATTACACTCGCATATAATGAAGGACACATTTTGCCAGACCTTGATTTCATTTTGTTTATTACCGTCGCTAGGAAAAAATAATGATTTTCTTTCAATCAGAAAATATAAGCTTTTGCGGCAACGAAATAGGTAAACAGGAGCGACACGAAATCTTGGTTGCAAAATAAAAAATACCGTGCATTGAGAAGGTAGAATGATTTCGTGAATGTGATTGTCTTGATTACCTAAACACGATTTTTGCTTCGTTTTCTTTTGCGCCGAATGTGAGTAACACAAATCATACAGCTCACGTAGATATTCTTCGCAAAATATTTTGCTTAGGAAAACAGAAAAAACGAGGTAAATGCGTAAGCGCGTGACTCGAGGAAAATTAATCTGGACAATAATATATTACTATTTAGAAGAAAGCCGTGGTAACGAAGACGACGATTAGAGATTGATTACTTGTTAAAAACCGTACAAAGTTGGGGGGGGGAATTCAGGATCATTTACAAGCAAGATAATAAACAATGTAGTTGACGACTAAAATAACAGTTTTTTAATACAATTTGAAATTCAGGAAAAATGTATTTTCTATTTAAACGTTCGCTTCAGTTTATAATCCTAATTCTTACAATATAGAAAAATGATTATTTGGAAGAATTAATATAATTAGTAACTTCGACTGAGACCACATAAAACAGACGTAACTTTTCAACGAATATCATAATAAACTAGCAGAGAATAGCAGTGATTAGCCTTATAATGACAGATTATTGAGTGCTAACACCTTTTAGAACCTTATTGTTTATACATTTTAAAACGGCTATATAAAGATGTATGGAGTGCTGGGAATCTGGTGCGAGTTCTTGCAACTGAGACTCAAGAGAAACCCCATTGGTTATTCTCAGATAACAACTATTAATATAACAATACATACATAGATATATTATACCAATTATGTATGAGACAAAGCCATATGTAGGTATGCATAGATTTATTTGATGATGTAAAAAAGAAAACCAATAATTAGAGAGATATATTTCTTTTACTTAGGTATAGTGAAGCAGCATGCTTGTCGTCAGATTATGGGCTGCGGGGCTGAGTGTGCAAACGGTTCAATGCAACAAGTAAGAATGAAAATGTTGGGAATATTAAAGTATTTGGTGTACAGAGTAGTGATGGAATAACGGGTTTGCATGGTATCGAGGAATATTAAACTCATTTAGGTGAATTTAAACTAAGTGTAAATTTGTGAGTAATTAGGAGCTATAACGAATACTGAGTACGAAAAACTGAGGGATAATATAATATAATCTATTATAATATAATAAAGATTAGGGGGAACATGGTTAAGACTTCGAAATAAGCCATTAAGAGAAAGCGCTGCATAAAGGGAAACATTACATATTCAGTGAGCAACGGGATTAGAGGACTACAGGTGGCTACAGATTATAAAACGTGTGATAAAAACTAAGGAGGTTGTTCACTAGATTAAGATGAAATAAAAGTAAATGAAATAGTATAGTACATAAATACAGTGAAAAATTTATAGAATTTAAATTTCAAAATGGCGTAACGGAAACATAATTTACGGTATTAACAGGTTTTCTTCCAATTTTCGGATTTCAATCGTGTCAAAACGCACGTTATTTCCTTTTACCAGATTGATTGTTGCTATTTCCTCTGATGAGTTAAAGGCGTAATAGATTCATACATTGATATAATAATCTAGTGATTGATTTTGAGCTGCGAAACAGATACTGTCAAGTATTCTAAATGTCAACAGAATTAAAGGAATAAACTATAAGAAGCTGGAGATCATGAACTTTGGAATATAGTATTTCATCATTTAATCACTATATATATATATATGTATACTAGCATTTCAGCCCGGCGTTGTCCGGGTGTTTGTATGTGTATGTTGAGCAAAAAAGAAAAAGTGGTAGTAGAAAGGCAGGCTCGAACCAGTACCGTAAAGGAAGAAAAAGAACGGGGTAGAACCTAAGTTTTATGCTGTTACGACCACCGCCAAACTTTTAAAATAAGGCTAGACAATCTAAAGGAGAGGATAGCTTTAAAAAATATCGGCGAAAAAGTGCCCCCCACTGTAGAAAAGTGCCTAGTTGAAGAAGAAGATATTAATGTTTTTAGCCAATTTTTCGATATTTGTCGTATGAAAGATAGAACTTTAAAACGATACTGATCTTGGTAAAATCCATCGCCTCTATTGAAAGTTTAAGCAGACATGCAAACAGACATACATACATACATTTATATATTGGTAACTAAAAATGTTCGACCCAAACTGATGAAAAAAAGCTTGCCCTATCTCTGAATACCCTTTATCTAAAATTTCAAATATTTAGACGATAAATTTTCTGAGTAATTTGGAAGAGACCGCAGAGGTCATTTTTTTTTTACTTTGAACCCTGTTATGACCCCTTAAAATTTATTGTGTTGGGCGCAAATCAAGTTATTAAATTAGACCATGTCCAAGGAACTTATATCTAAAATTTCAAGTGCGTAGACCCAAAATTGTCATAGGAGTTTGGTAGAGTTCTCAAAGATCACATCGTTGAACTTTGACCCCTTAATCGCTAAATTTCTGGCCAAAAACCGATCACATCGATTTTCCCAAATCTCAGTACCGTGTAAATCAAATTTCGAGTCTATAGACTAAAAATTGACAGGTTTATTGCGTAGAGAATTAATATAAAGCTGAACGTCTGTGTGTGTGTATATGTGTGTGTGGTCAGGAATATATGGTTGGCTATTTTAAAAACAGATTTCATATGATGATAGAAGATGTATCGAGGATCAGGAATAGGTATGTTTGATCTTGCAGAATGCTGGTTCACAAAAATGCGGGGTCTGCGTTCGCGCCTGGCCACCAAAGTATGTAAATAAAAAATAAAAAAATAAAAACGTTTGAAAGGGTTTTTGATATAGATGTACATAAGAATATATGTACATATCTATATATATATATAAAAGCGAAAATGTATGTATGTTTGTATGTTTGTTTGTATGTCTGCTAAAGATGTTTGACCGATGGAACAAAAATTCACAAACTTGGTCTCCTATGAAAGCCCCACCTTCCGGACGACAAATATCGAAGAATTGGCCCAAAAGGACCATCAGAAGTGCGTCAACTGCTCGATTTTATGCAGGGGGGGGCTCCAAAAAAGTGACATTTTAATGTTAAACATTACATATTTTTTAATTGATCTTAACTGCCCAAAAAATACGGGCGCCAACTCTTCTACATAAAGTGTACACGGGGCCGTTTATTTTGGGTCAACTTATATTTAAAACCCGCTGAGTCGTGTCACGTGATCTTGACGTCAGCAAGCTGTAATGGCAGTCTGAATTTAAAAACATTGTTGTTTTCGGTAAAATAATTTTTAACCCTCACACAAGCTAAACTATGAACTTCTACGCTATGACAACATTACCAAAGTTATTAGCAGTTAAAAATAGTTAGATACGATAGTTAAACGAAAAATAACAAGCCAAAAATTTGAAGTAAACAAAAATACGCTTACAAATAAATATTAACAATCGAAGTTTAAAAAAAAACAGCCAGGCGCCATTTTTTTTTAGTAACACTCTTTAGAGTAAGGAAGACGAAGTGAGAGAGAGAGAGACACGCATACACAAACGCAAACAGAGAGAGAGAAAGAGAGAGAGACAGAGAGAGAGACAGAGAGAGATGTCTAGACAGGAAACGAAATACGTAATTTAATAAACGCTACACGCTGAATCATAAAAATGTGAAGTAAAACAAAAAAATAATACGCTTAAAAATTATTAACGATCGATGTTTTTAGCAGGACCTCATTTTCTTTTTTTTATCACTCTTTAGACTAAGAAAGACGAAGATTGAGAGGAAGATAGAGAGAGAGATAGAGAGAGAGAGCATACACACAAACACACAACAACAACAACAAGAGATAGAAAGCGATAGAGAGAAAAAGAGAGAGAACGATCGATGTTTTTAGAATTACTTCATATTCTTTTTTTATCACTCTTTAGAGTAAGGAAGACGAAGAGAGACAGACTGATAGAGAGGGAGAGGGAGATAGAGAGAGACACACGCACCCACAACAACAGATAGAGAGAGAAAGGGGGAGAGAGATGTCTACACAGGAACTGTGTTTTAAAATGTAAACTAATAAGAGAAACTGTTTGTGTTTTTCGAGTAACGTTTGTTTCTACGAAAGATGAGACCGCTGGAATTTTAAGAACATATACAACACGTTGATCTTAGCCAAAAGACCATGTAAACAGGTAATAAATGTTTTAGTTTCAAGAATTCATTTTTCTAAGACAAAAAGAGAGAGATAGAGACAGGGAGAGAGAATTCTAAGACAGGTTAATTCAATTTTCTCATTGTTTATACGGTCCCGGGCAACGCCGGATAGCACGGCTAGTATAATATAAAGCTGACCGTCTGTGTGTGTCTGGTCAGGAATATATGGTTGACTATTTTTAAAAACTGATTACATATAATGATAGAAGATTTATCCAGGATCAGGAATGGGTATGTTGGATCTGGCAGAACGGGGAGGGGGTCTTAAAAATTGTGGGGTCTGCGTTCGCGCCTGGTCCCCAAAGTATGGTAATATAAAATGAAAGAAAAAACGTTAAAAAGGGTGTTTGATACAGATGTACATAAGTATACTTTGATAAGTATGTTTCAACTTAAATAGGGAGGGTATAATAAAAGTGTGAGGTGTGCGTTCGCGGCTGTACTCCATGAAATATTGCAGAAACTTTAACAAAGACTTATCATATGTATTTACTTAAGTATACTTTGATAATTTGTTTTAATAATGAAAGAAATATGAAAGAAATTAATAAAGACATATGGTATAATAAAATTATTGGGTGTTCGTTAACGCCTGCCCTACATAGAATGTTTATATGCCACAAAGTTTAAGTTTTTTAAAAGGGGCGATAGTCCACAATAACACCGTTACTTCAATCTTAACTCACGTTAGCTTTTATTTATTTTTTTGAGTTGAATCACATTGTGTCGAATACATTCACCTCATAAATTCACGTTCTTATTAAAGTGAAAGCCAAAATAAAAAAGTCGGAACTTCAGACACAAATTTTGCATAAATCCTTACCTCATTACCTTCTCCATTTGCACGTGGCACTCTTTCGAAAATAGAAAAATAGATAAATAATAAAAAATAAGAACGTTACTTCTTGTCGTGTCAAAAGAACGAAGAAATCCTGATCACGTGATTACGTGCCTTTTTAAAAACATTTACATAACCTTTTTTTATTCATATATCAGTTTAAGCTTTTTTATCAGTGAAGTAGAAGGAATTCAGTTGGCTACAACCTTTTCTGCGTGTTCTTTACATTAAAATAGTACAACCCTGAATCCGACGGCGCAATACTATACTGTTCAATACTGTAAAACTGAAACTAAGCTGTTTTGCTTGAAAAGATTGCCATTTTCTTCTTATTCATATTTATATCGATTCCTTGCTTTAAAACACTAAAGTAATTACGTGTTTACTTTTTTAATATCCCATTTTGCTGTTTCGGATTATTTTACTAAAGTAAGTAAATCTTCATTATTTTTCCAAACTGGTTTTGTTTCTTGATTTTTCGATATTTCGTCGATATGATTTAGTAAGAGTGTTTAGCAGAAAAGCCAACAAACGACTATACGAAAAAATAAGTATACAAGAAATAAATGTTACCATAGTCAATAAAAGTTCAGTTCATGTTTTTTTGTTTTGAAATAGTTTGTAATGCTCTTTACTTGAAATAATTTCAGCGGCCCGAAATTAAAACGAAATTTGAGGCGATAACTACTTAAATGAATTTTTATATAAACTACACATGCCATAATCGAATATTCCTCCAGCACAAAATAACGGAAAATATTAAAATGTGTTTATAAATATTCCTTACGCTTGACGGAACGCTCTTAAATTGTTAACACATAATGCTCAGGTATCCCTCGGTCAAATTGAAAACGGGGATCTCCATTTCAAAATCGCTGCCATTTTGATTTTTTGAAACCGATTCGTGAATAAAAAACAATTTTTTTTACAAACTACTTAAAAATACAAACCAATGAACGTTTCTACAATAAAAGTAACTTTTATTGACTATGTTAACATTTGTTTCTTGTATATTTATATTGTTATATATATAACATTTTCTCTTTGTAAGGAAACATGATTTTGTTGGTCACTCTTGATATAAAAAAAAATATTTTCGCAAAAATTATCTTTACTTTAATCATAGTTTGCTTACGGTAAAATTTTTGATTATCACAACCTATCTTTATAACCTATCATACTTTCATAAATCACAGTCCATTTTTTGTAGGCTGTTTTTGGACCCAGTCAACGACACGTATTCTGCTAGTATATATATATATATATATATATATATATATATATATATATATAACAAATCACAAAATTGAACAAAGAAATAGATATATAGAATATAATAAAAATAAATAAATATATAAAAAAAGGTATTAGTCTTGACTAAGGCCACACAAAATAATTGTGAAGGGGCAATGGCGAAAATAAGCGCGAGGAGAGGGAACACTGAGTAAAACTTAACTGACAAAATAAAAAGAGCACTTATACATACGGGGATAATTGCCACTCACATCCCAGTTAAGACTTTCTGGTGCTGCATGTCGAAAATCTATAGTGACTGCTTCGATATCAAATGCGGTGGAGCGTACTTGAAATCTGAGGAGATGATGATAATAATAATAATAATAATAATAATAATAATAATAATAATAATGATAATAATAATAAAAATAATAATAATAATAATAAAAATAATAATAATAATAATAATAATAATAATAATAATAATAATAACAATAATAACTATAACAATAATTACAATAATAATAAAAACAACAACAACAACAACAATAATAATAATAATAATAATAATAATAATAATAATAATAATAATAATAACAACGACATCTTACGGTAAATTGCTGCCAAGTCTGGTGTCAGTGATTAGTCTGTTATTTCAACCGCTTGCTTGAAAACTTTGCCCCTGAGCCTAATCGTTGATTTCATAACTTATGCGAAAATAAAATAATTTGGTACCTCACACTCTTTAAAGCAATATTTTCATGTCAAAATACTAAATCTTACTGAATTCACTCCTAGCATATCTACAGCTAATCAAATCATATTTTATAGCATAATCCTTAGTAACTCTCTAGTCTCTAAAGAAAAAGTTGTTATCACAAGGAAAACATTCCATGTTGAAATAAATAAGTCTCTATAAAAGTATGAGCACTTGTCTTTATGATTGCTAAGTAGTTCAAAATATTTCTGTATATTAGACATTGTGTTAATTTAAATGCCAGACATATTTTCCTGTAACAATTAAAAAGGAGGTTAATTACATATTTCTTTTGCATTAAATATTTTGTAATATTCTCCTCTTTGGTTCATATCATCGTTATATTACCATCAAAGACTAAGATATATTATTCATATAATATTCTGCTTTTTACTTCCTTAGTCCGTTTGTACGTTACATTCTGAAAAGGCCAAATACATTTTCAAAGACTCACATTCCTTTAGGAAATGATCCAATTCGAAACATTTGGCATTAAAAAGGTCAAATTCGCAATATTGGACGATATATATACATAATTTACATAGTCTTGTTTTCAAATATTCATGAAATATATGATTACTGGTTTAAATATGTGACTAAGGAACTGGTAGTAATTTCTAATTTCAGCAGTCGTTCAGTGAAGAAGTCACGAACACATTATGTAAAAAAGATAATATTTAAAAGAAACCAGACAAAATTGGATACCTGCCTGTCAAGTCTTAAGGAGCAAATTAAAGATTGTTTCTTACAATGTAATTTTTTACTGAACTATATAGCACAATATTATTTTCGGGGTTTAATTTGAGTTAGTTTTCTATTTAAAATACAATGGAAAAATGTCCATAAAAATTCTAGGTGTATCAAAATATATACAGTATGTTGATTATATATAATGCCATTCTCCCGCGTCCAGCTAGTATTAGATATACATTAAACATTTTAAAAATTCATATCCAATAAATTTCGTTTCATACATAGTTAAAATTTGGATTTTTAAGAGTAAAAACAGATACGTTTTAGAAGTCATGAAATGCAAATTCATATATTATTATTGTCACTTTAGATTCTGTGAATAATTGACACATTTTATTATAAAAAAATGTTTGTTTTATGCGTTGAAAGTGTCGAGAATCAGCTGGATTAGGTAAAACCGTGTCCAAAATATCCAAGCTACTTTGTGCATCTCGTCGACCTCTGGAATTTGTATATCGATTTTAAAAATCTGTACGAAAGTTTTATTTGTATCCATTATTTAATGCAAGGGATATCTTGATCTTGTTCGTAAGATGAAACAGAAATACATTAGGATTAATCATCATTTTAAATGGTAGCGTTGTATAGGACACACAACCAATGTTTTGCACGTGCGATATTAAAAATGCTCACATGAATTACATAATAATTCTACCTGGTTATACATGACTGAACAGGAGTAAGTTATTCACTGAAATAAACATTTCATTGGGTTTGGCATATAGATACATAACAATTCACAAGTCTTACGAGACGCACATTAAGAAAATCGGAGATTACATCAGCTGAAACGTTGTTCGACCAACATTCACGATGATAAAATTAATCAAAATAATTCAAATAATAAAATTAATAAAATTCCATTTAGTGCCATTATTACATTACTATATAGCATCAGCATTCGTCTTTGCTATGGCTTTTTCTCTGCTTATACATCCAAATGAATCTAGGTGTTATTTCGTTAGTATACTTGTGTAGTTCAATTAACAGTTTCATGTCCGTTTGAATTTCTGATAAAATTAGTGGTATATATTATTTAATTGGCAAAAAATATATCTTAATTGGAATTCATAAGTGAGATTAATATTACTTATTATTTTTATTTATTGAGAACTATTATCCTCATCCTTCTGAGTTGTTGTTTCACGACGTTTCGGCCGACTATTCCTCTGGGCTTCGTCAGGTGGTAACCGCATTCTTAGCAATTCCTGCCATCCATAGTTGGTATGGTCTCACCATGTTTTAAGCCAAGTAGGCCTCTGACCGGCTTTGGGTAGGATTGAAACCGCTATATTCAGACAATTATCACCTGTCACAAAAAGAGATTCAACCTCTCTATCAACTGCGCTACGAACCCCAAGGGCGATAAAGGTTGGATTTTTATTGTCTTTTTTTTTTTTTTTGACTGACGAATGCCAGAGGAATAGTTGGCCAAAACGACGTGAAACAACAACCAAGAAAGATAAGGACAATAGTCCGCAATAAATTAAAATTAATAAAATTAGTAGTGTTTCCAAATAGCTTACTTTAAATTTCTAAACTAAATTATTATATTGTTTAATTCTTATTAAATATTTGATCATACTATCTTAATATAATGTAATGCCAATGACTTTGCTTTGAAATAAATGATGTAAGATTAATTCATTCCAGGATCATTTTAATGAAATTTTATATTACTATCGTAACAATTACTATTTTATTTGCACGATTAAGTATATGTCTGCAGATCCAATTGAGAGGTGTGTATACTTGTTAGCATCGATCAATTAATTCATGCCATTTTTAAGGGCAGTTTATTGTCATAATAAATTAGTTTATAAATGTTAATTGTCAAGCATTTTAATATTCATTTGGAGATTTAACATATTGTTGTCAACGTTACACGGGAAACTGATGTTATTTCTGCCCATAATATTTCGAAGTATCAAGTTTTCTGTTGTGTCACATCAATTACTTTGTCCCATTGTCTTATTAAGTTGCTGCCTCCTTGTCTTTGATTTTCATCTCATTCGTATAATAACATGTTAATTCCTTCAATTGTATATTACTAGAGCAGTATTATCTTCCTTGAGGAACATGTCCTTATTTATCGACACAGGCAATACAGCTGTTATAAAGAATATCTACCCGCCCGCTTTACACATATCTGTTAAAGGTAACATACTTGTTTCAAGTTCTCAGAATTTAGTTTAATATGACACTTGTTCTGGCATTCTAATAATGCATCTGGTTTGAACGATTATATCTATACTGATGATTCCGTGTGAATTAAACGCAAACGTATGTAGAAAAATTGCACATTCCTTGTTACAATGATTATACTTTACATATGAGTGTATAGCACTAGTTATATATACCTAGTGTAAAATATACTTATGGTCATAGAGCAATAAAATCGTCGTGTGTCATTCATGAAAGAAATTGTAAAACGTAATGTCTTTTGTGTGGAGGAAATGTTTAATTTCATGGATATCCCTGAGCTTAGTGAATAACCAAAAGTCACAGAAAGCAAATTCTGGAGTATAGGGAGGGTTGGGAACGGTCTTGATGTCCATCTTGGTCAAATAGTCTGTAACAACGTTGAGGTTGTGGACTGATGTATTAGCGCAAATCTTCAGTATCTTCTCTTCCCCGTGAATAAATCTATGTACAGTTCACACACTTACATCAAACTCTATAGACACACAACTGTGTTTATTCGTGAAATTCTTTATTTAACCAATCAACATTCGTGTTCTGACTTCCTTTACTTCTTCCATACCCCTTATCATCCCACGCAGACTCCCTACCTCCTTTTAATCTCTTATGCTACTCAAATATTTGGGCTACATTCATACAAAATTGTCCAAGTCTGAGACATGCCTTATTTTTCTTCATGCTAAAAACATAATTGATTTGCCTATCTTTATTTTAAAGTGCTTTCACGTTCAGATTGCATTTTTGACATTCCCTAGCTGTGACAATCAGGATTTACTAGGGTGTGTTTTTATTGCTGTAGTACCGTTCATTTTTACCCGACATCATACAAGCTCATAAGATGTATAGAACTAATATACTGAATTTTTAAGAGTCTACGATCAATTTTATATGCGTGAAGAAAAAGTATGGGAACTTATTTAAGACAACTCGTAAGTCAATACATTTTATTTCTAAGTTTAAGGTCGCGAAAGTGTTGTGTGCCATACAAAATACAAATCAAACCAACGATAGAAAGTAATAATCTCTGCGGTATGAGATGGACATAATAGAATGACTTTCTTTGAAATTATATTGTAATTTTACAGCGATACAACAATGTCTAGATTTCTCCGCAAGGTAGATAGTTCGTTTGAACATTAATAACGTCAAAATATAATATTCATTAATATTACGCAAATAAACGTAAAATGAGTGGGATATTTGATTAAACTCTAAACTTGCAAACGACATTATTTCTGGGACATCAGCTAAATCTATGAGACAAAATAGGAATAGAAGTATTCGATTCCATTCGTATGTGGATATTTCTAGGGTCAGCGCTTTCCTAATACAATAATTATTTTACACTGTTTGGGACGACATTAATTAACTTCTTTGATTCAACTCGCATTCAGCACGATAATATTTACTCTTCATCGAACCAGTTATCAATATTAGAGAGGAATAAATGATTGTACACTTTATAAGAACATTATCTATAATCATATCTACAGATTTCCAAGCAAATTTCACGTTACCTTGCCCGAAGAGGTACATATACGCATTTAAGAAAGGGATATATATATATATATATATATATATATATATATATATATATATATATATATATATATATGAGGGGTATATGTGTATGTGTCTGTGTCCGTGTGCCTTTGTCTGTGTACAGAGAGAGAGAAAGGGAGAGAGGGGATGAGAGATGGAGAGAGTGAGAGAGAGAAGGAGATATATATATATGTATATCTATATATATATAAATCTCTCTCTCTCTCTCTCTCTCTCTGTATGTATATATATATACTAGCTGTATATACCAGGCGTTGCCCGGTTTAAACCTATTGTCGTGTGGGGACATTAGTCACATACTATTGCAGATACACAGAATATCCTTACTTGTTAGGAAAGTTGACTAAACGTTTGACTGAAGGAAGTATAAACCACGCCCATCTTGGTTGATGGAAATCAAACGAGAATTAATTTTAATAGCTCAAAGGAAAAATACTTTTATAGCTTGAATAAATATGCTTACTTCTGGTTTTTAACTCAACAGTTGTGAAATGTTAATGAGGGAAACTATACAAATTAAATGTACATTAAATTGAATATAAATCAAATAAACCAACTATAATAATATATCTGGAGAATGATTAAACGAATGCAATTATAATAAATAATTAGCATCGAGCAAAATAGAGTTTCCTTAATGTAATATGAAAATGAGGTTACTCATCAGTGTATATTTTTTGTAATAAAGATCTATAAATATAGAAATCGTGCTGCAATATATATGTGCGTAAGCATTTCTTTTTTTCAGTATGAAAATTTATCTGGAAACATGATAGTATAATATTTATTAAATTGTGAACAAAAAAGCAAACTAGAGGAATACAACTTTATTATAATACAATATTAAAGCATGCAAGCAAAAAAAACGCCCTGAGGGTTTACAGTTTTATGATTATATATTTGCGACTGAGCTCCTATCCCACTTACAACACTGCTTATTGTGTAATTATGAAACACATATGTCTGTAAATATAAACACAATTGCTCATATTTATTTTAAAAATATTATAGTTAAAAGTTAAGTAATTAAATTCGATGTGTCTTTGGGAAATTAAGGAATCGCAGCCAACTTTCGGTAAAATTAAACATTGACATTTTTTTCGTTGAATCTTTTTTTTTTTTTGGCATTTTACTGTATATGCGCACCTACTTGACATTTATAGGTACTTAATTGCCGTAATTACTTGCCAGTTTCTTGAGATAGATAAAAGAAAGCATGGGGAATTGATTTATTAGGAAATATCCACATTCTAGAGATAGTATCGATGAAAATGAAATGGTGGTTGTTTAAACATAAAACGATGTGTTCTGTAATGTTTTTACGAGTTGTGTTTGAAGGTTATATCAATGCGGTTCGTTGGACACACTATGCAAACGATTTAGTATATAAAAGAAAATACCAATATTAGAAGAAATGATCAATAATTTTCAATTATATAATTTAGTTGACAGTTCTTGGGGAATTTTTAATTTTGATTTCAAAAGATTTATTCACAAAAATGTTCTCGCTATAATACTTTTACGTTATATATATTTTTCAATACCATTTTCGCTCAATCTCATCGTTAAAATTACAAACGTCTTAAAACAATTATGTCTTCTTTTTAGAACGTTGATTAAAGATGGAGCAATTCAAAGTCGCACATTTTCTTATTTCAGTACAAGCTAGAACGGAAAGCTGCTGAAACAGCTCGCGATATTAATGAATCGTTTAGCACAGGAACCACTACTGAACTCACAGCCCAATAGTGCTTTGGGAAATTCGTGGGCACGAAGAAAATCTTGAAGATAATGAGCATTGGATGCAGTTGTCGCGCATTGGATGTTGACAACGATTAATTAAGATTCTTTGTGCGAAGCTAATCTACGCGCAACTGTTCGAGAACTTGCTTCTGAATAAGGTGTAACGTATATGATGATTTTTACCTACTTGAAAAAGATTGGAAAGACGTACTTGTACAGTTTAATCAAGACATTAAAAAATGAAAATATTGAAAAAGTTTAAATTGTACGTATCTGTTATAGAATGAAGTTCTATGAGAATGAATTCACGTAATTTCATCAAGTAGTTTTTGTTTTACAGCGAAAAAACTATTTGTTATGATACCGAGCAAAAGGTTCGATTTTTATGAAGAAAAGCTAGTATTAAAGATGGGGAGAAATTGTCGGCGCTTTAACTGGAGTTATCTCCCGTGGCGTTTCTAAACTCCAAACAAAAATTAAGAAAAAATCCAAGATTACTGACTTCAACGTGTTGTTATGAAAACATGTTTTTTTTTCCGCAGTAAAAAAAACTACTCGATCAAATTAAGTAAAAATTTTTTCGAAGATCTTCAGTTTACACCGGATACGTACAATATATGCATTTTTTGGATATGTTCATTTTTTAATGTCTTAAGAACCGGAAAGACAAACAAACTCGCGAATTGAATAACCAAAAGAAACGTCGGTATGAAGTCTGATCTTCATTTCTTTTCTGCATCAAGAACGATCCGTTTCCCGATTGAGTTGTGACTTGCGATGAAAAGTGAGGTTTTTACAACTGGCGATGCTGATATAAGTCGTTCGACGACGACGAAGCTCCACGACATTTTCCAAAGCTAGAATTGCACCCAAAGAACGCCATGCTGATTGTTAGGTTGTCTGTGACCGGTCTCATACATTACATTTCTTTGAATGCTGGCGACATGATTACAGCACAGAAGTACTCTTAACAAATGGATGAAATGCATCATAAACTTCGATAAAATCAGCCAGCATTAGTCAAGAGAAAAAACCAAGGACACTATCCGATCGCACGTTGCTAAAATGACCCTGCAGAAGTTGAACAAAAATAGCTACGAAACTCTACCCCACCCGCCATACTCTTCAGACCTCTCACATATCGACTACTAATTTTATAAGCATCTCGCAACTTTCTGCGTGAGAAACGCTTCAAAAATCTAAGTGATATAAAAAAAAAAAAACGCTTTCAGCGACTCCATCGCTACAGAACGCAAAATTTTACGTTACTAGTGTAAATACACTTGTTTAGCTTTGGGAAAAAATCTGTGTAATCTGATTGTCCGATTAATATGTCGATTAATAAATGTTTGATTAAATCAAGTTATGTTCATCTCAATTTAAAAGTTTAAAACCGCAATAACGTTCTTATAAGTCTGATGCGTGTATTTATCAGCAGGATGTATCGTACAGAATGGTAGAACGGGTATCTCTTCTTCAGAGGAGAAAAAAAGAAGAGAAACGTATACAACTTTTCGACGGGGTTTTCGTTTGCTTGTTTTATATCGTATTTATTTCCAGAAGCCAGTGTCGCAGTCTGACTGTCAACATGATTCCCCGGATACGAGTTGTGATGGCTATTAGAAATTATTGTGGTTTTTTAAATGGATATGCATGCTTAATTTTTTGCGTGTACGTTTAAAATGTGTTTTTAGGAGTGTTAATAACTGTTGTGCTGATGTAGTATTAATATCTGTCTTAGAAAATGGAATGGTTTAATGGATACAAACTCCATGCGTGCTAAGATTGGTTCCACTTTTAAAGTGTATAAGCCAACATGTATATGAATACAGGCATACGCATATGCACACCCATTTACACATATATGTATTTTGCAACATCATTCTCATAATAATTGTATTATGATAGATAAATTTGTTATATACCTCGACTCCATCGGTCCTGGATATGACCTTAAACTATATCCAGTGGTGAGGCCATAGCTTGCGGGCTTTGGGGAGTGTGGAACCCCCTTTAATTGCCATTGCTCCCAGGTACACTCTGACCCGAAGTGGTAGTACCTGTTAGGGTCCCAACTATGGGTTAAATAGAAACCGACTTGAAAACAACAAATATATTCTATAAAAACATTTTTCTACAAAATCTTTGGATTTGGCATTACATAACCTGAAAAGGGTTGATATGCCGTAAAACAAAAACAACCAACCAACCAAATCGACTCCCTCATCGGAAATGATCTTTGATAAATGAGTGCATTTTTTTTTTTAAATAAGGTAAGTATCTGAGTATGTGCGGGTATTTCTCTGCTAAAATTTAGACGATCATTTGTTGTTTTTGGAGAGGATCGTAATATCGGCTAAAAGTTTTTGAATGTTTATAGGGATGTTTGTAAAAGACGATATGCTTGTGTTTTAAATGAGATTTACTTATGCACACATGTGTATCTCCATGTTTGATGCTCTTGAAAGGACAGTAAACAATATGGCGATAATATTTTTTTGCATATGGTTTTTCGTCTTGGTTATATTTTGCTGCATTGGATGTCGACAGAGTGAAATGGGTATTTATCTAATCGTGCATAATCAGCTTTCATTTGTAACAACCATGTTTGCAATTTGGTATCCAAAATGAAAATAATAAAAAATGGTATTTGCGACTGAATTTTTGCGCAAAAACTTGTCTAATAAATAGAAATGAATAAAATCATTTTAATATAATCATATGTTTCTCTGATTTTATACAACATGGCGTTTAGATCAATACTGAATATATAAGTAGCCAGGTTTTTCCCTCAGTATGTAGTTTGAGACCAGATCCACGATAGAGCAGATATAAGCTTTGCATGAGCTCCTCTCAGTTTTCTGTCGGTCGTGAGGTAGCTATCTCAACAGGACCATACACACATTTAAAACACATACATTAACGCAAATATATACACAGAACTCATTAGCTTTTTCCGTCAAAAACAAATGTATTAATTCATTAATGTAAACACTCCTAACATTTCTCACCGAACTTATTAAATGAGAACTAATGAATATTGGAAAGTATTAATAATTTTTACCCTACTAGAATTAGTCTAATAAAGTATTGGACATTTAATTTCAGCTTTTTTATACCATAGGCTAATTCATGGTACTTAAATGATTCACACACACACACAACACACACTTTCCTCGATATATCAGGTAATGAGTCAATCCTGGTCTTACAAGGATTTTCAAAATATTAACAAACATTTTATTTTCTCATATCTATATGAACTAAAATGTAAACATAGATAAAAAAGTATCTCTTTTACAGATTGTCGCCTTTGAACTCATTATTTGGTTTGCGCTTAAATTAAAGAGTTTTACAATTCTCTCCCATCTATTATAATATAGCCCCCTTTGTTTGTGTGTGAGATACTAATAAGAGTAATTAATATCTAATTAAATAAAGTCTGTTTATTTTTGTTCACAATTTCGTCCATATATACAAAATTTATACTGTTTCACAAAAAGATTTTAATATATAAATCGACATTTTATTTACTTTAATTCCTGCATGATTTCTATATATACAAATTATTCAAAAAATAATCAACGTTAAATAAGTTATCTCATTTGCATATTAAATTAAAGAAAAGTTGTTTCAATAATTAGCTCTAATTTTTAATGACAATTAGTATTAAAATTGCATTAAGTATTCGTTTTATAAATCTTAAATAATGTCTATTCAGTTAATCTATTTTTAATTTAATTTTGTATATAATTTATTTTATCCATCCATCCATAGCCCTTGAACCCCTGGAGGGGCATAGGCCATCTACAACTTTGTAGATGTTTTTGTAGTGAGGAGTTCTTTTTAAAGGGTGAGGGTGCTGGCTCCACGCCCAACCTTCCTAGAAGGTACATACAGCGCATAACCTTCCCAAATTGTCATCCATCTGGTACTGGCTAGGCTCAAGTTCGGTGATCTGGCGAGAACCGTTGTGTCAACGCGATTGTGCCGCACATATAATTTATATTAGATTTAACTTAAGTATTAATATTACAAATATTAGCAGTGCTTTAAACGGAAAGTAAGTTTTTATTTAACCTATGAGTTATTTCTAAGCTTTGGAATGTAATTCCCTATTTTGAATATCATAGATAATGATTACTATGTTTTATGCTCTCGACAATCTAAAATATAGTCAACTTTCAAGAATATTTAAACTACGTATGATATTAATTTTATCTTAAATAGTTAGCGAGTAAACCCTACGCCCGGCAATATGAACAGCAAGTTTATTACAAACTTAAAATAAGTTTTGATTTAAATGTTTATCTAAATCCGGATTTCTTAAAAAAGCTCCTCTCAAATTGCAACCCCTAAAATATTAATTAATCTTTATACTTGTTTTTAAATAATACTATTCTCACTTGGAGATATTGAATTAGGAGTGACGGTAGAAGATACGTGTACGTTGTTATTTATGAATTTATTATACTTAAAATCTAGTTAATTGTAATGGATGTCTTATTTTTCTGGATATGTTGCTTATATTAAGCTATTTTAGTAGAGTATATTCCTATGCTTTTCTATTAAATTTTACTTTCTTCTTTTGGTCATTTGTTTTATGTATGGTTTTGCATATTTGTTCTGATCTATGTTTAAGAATATTTTATATAGAATGAATTCTCATAGCATTTATATTGCTGAGCCATACAGGGGATATATCGAATATGCTGATACAGATAAGCGCGCTCATTTACTAATGCAAAGTTAATCGTGGAGGTAAAATTAATTTTAGTCCATACATATATTGAAGTATTTAAGTGTATAACGTTTGTCTTGCGATCCTTTATATTACACTCATGTTGTGTAATGTTGTGGTAAGCGTTTGGACTATAAAAATGTTGTACATACTAAAACAAGCATTGAACCGAAATAGATAACATCAAAACAAAAATAGTCACTCTCCTGAACAGTGTTGTTGTCAAAATAGCTTTAGAAATAGTAATACAACATCTATACAATGGCATAAACAAGAAAACACATACATAGAAAACATTACGCATAGAGAGTCAGGTTAGTGATACAGGTAGTCAAGGAGGCCGCATATTACGATGGAATAAAATTTACTAATAGAAAACGATGAATAAACGATAGGAAATTACAAAAATAGAATAAAGATACTCCCAAGCACAACTACGCAAAATGGTAGTTGAACACATTCCGGTTCAGTCGCGCATTTATACTATTACAGACCTATTACCTACAGATCGATACATAGGCATCTATATAACCGAGATTTTACGGCGAGAATTTTAACAAAAAATACATTTCCTGTGAGATGCATGATTGGTTTGTATATATATATATATATATATATATATATATATATATATATATATATATATATGTGTGTGTGTGTGTGTATATATATATATGCGCTTGTGTGTATCTATATGTGTGTATATATATGTATATATATATATATGCATATATATATATATATATATATATATATATATTTCATTATTCTTTGGCCAGTACATAATAGCAAGCATAAAGGGCAGATTTTTATAATTCATGATCAAAAACGTGTTAAAATAAAGTAAACTGTGTGAAAAGGAGAAGTTAAGAAAAAGATTAGGAGAGTCAGCTGACCGGTTTCGTTCTAGCTTCACTAAAGCTGTATCAAGATATATTTGTTTTAAAGAAACGGTATCGAAAATATGTACCATTAACAGAACAATCACGTTGTGTTATCTTATGTGTGGAATGAAGAAGAAATGGAAGAAAGCGATTAACATAACCATCGTTATCTTACTTGAAGATCCTAGGTAATAATCACGCTGAAACCCAAAAAGCATTACCTCTGTTTACCGCGAAAAGGCCTCCTCAACCGAATGTAAAGATCTTTAAATAGAATAATGAATGAGCACGACTCAGGATTGAAAATTAGCACTGAATTCATTTTCAATCCTGAATCGTGCTCACTTTTTATTCCATTTAAAGATCTTGGAGACTGTTCACGTTCGTTTGAGAAGGCCTTCTCTCTGTAAACAGGGGGAATGCCTCTTGGGTTTGAGCGTGATTAGTATCTAGGATCTTCGAGTAATATAACGTTGCTTAATGTAATTGCTTTCCCATTTTTTTATTTTTTTTTCACCTGCACATAACGTAACGCAAAACGTAAATTTAATTTAAAACACGCTCTACACGGCCACGCGTTGCTGTAGTTTAATTGAAATAGAAAAACAAATGCTGACGGTTTCGGAAATGCCCCCTCTGAAATCCACACTGAATTGGTCCACAGAGAGTACCGCAAAAGACACGATCGCATGGGACTTCGGATATATTGGGAGGTGTGTAGGAAGGTTGGGGTGAAGTGTGCTGGAAAATTGTTTGAGGAGGTGCCTGATGAAGTAAGAACAAGTGAGGATTTCAAGGTAGACTATGATGGGACAAACGTGTCATAACAACCAATCAATTGGAATATAAACATCCGAATTTTGCCGTCAATGACAAAGTCTAAAAAACTTGCAGATTGTAGACTTTTCAGTACTCTGGAACAGGAATGTGAGAGAAAAGGAGAAGGAGAAGTGGAGCAATTATGTTACATTGGCCTCGGATATAAGGCGTATACACGGGGTAAAAACAGAAATAATCCCGATTGTAGTTGGTACACTAGGAGTAGTATCAAGTTGTCTGGAAAGACAACTGAAAAAACTACAAATCACCGATGTTTTAAGTGACCTTCAGACCTCTGCTATTGTAGGTACCACCAACATCCTTAGAAAAACCCTTGATCTTTGAGCTTTGAAGCTCCCGGTTTGGGGCCGGGATTGAGGGAAATCCTCTGGAAATGAATCGTATCCCTTTCCAGAGAGACGTTGATAAACGAAATTCGAATTATTATTATTATTATTATTATTATTATTATTATTATTATTATTATTATTATTATTATTTTGTTTTTGCTGTACTTTTCTTTATTTACGCACACATTTAGTAGAAAATAAGAAATTAGTAATTCTTTATCCTTCTTACTAAAAAAATAAAATGTTATTTCTAGTATATTTTTTTCATGCGTACCTGCTCGAATTTCTATTTCAGGTTCTCCTGTGTCACAATTTTTCCTCTGCTAAAATTTTGATAACATGATTACGGTGTAGCGACAATAAAATAAACCAGTCATTCAAGTGCAACGTGTTATGGATTTAGCTTAATACGATATTAAAAATCACATTATCGGTACTCATGCACTTATGCTACCGTGTTGGCGAGTGTTTTGTAACTATTCTGCACTTACACCTACCACTTAATAAACAAAAAAGATATCGTAAAGCTTGAATTCATATATAAGTATAATCATGTTATTATATACATTCTTGGTGGGGGTGGTTGACCTATCGAGATAACGGACCGTTTGAAAAAATTCACAATGATTTATATTTGTAATTATAAAAACAAAATCATTTTATTTTCAGTTGTGTGCACTCATGTTGCCAAACTGGCGGGTGTTTTGTAACTATTCTGTACTTTCATCTAACAATTTTATAAAACAAAAAGATATTGTGAAACTTGAATTTAACTGGAAAATACTATTTAAAAAATAGCACGCTAATATAAGTGCATAAGCGCCATTTTCTTTCACATATTTATATTCTAAAGGACCGGTTCAATAAATTCACAGGAAGTTAAATATAAAGTGTTGTGTAATTATTTATCAAAAATAATAATTTTACTTTCAACTGCGCTTGTGCAGTATTTTGTCTATTTTGAACAATTTCACATTTATGAATGAATTCGCGTGTATTTTTTAAAATAGTAGTATTTTGTCAGTTGCGCTTTATTTTATTATTCTATTTACTACCGTAATTACGTGTATATAATTTTACCAAACGTAAAATTAGGAGACAGAAGTGTCAGGAGAACCGTATATCGTCATATTACTTACGGAAATGAAATGTAATTGTTAGTTTATTTTGTCCATATGTTCGTGAATATAATGCACCAAAAAGAACACAGCACCGAAAAACTAACTATAATAAACGTTGGTATTCGGGCAAAGGCTTAAAGTGTAGTATCTTTAATATGCTGAACTTTCATGTTGACATAACGAATACATATGTCAAAGCAAACATACACACGCACGCACACACATACTCAAGACGAATACACAGACGCACGCAAGCAACAATCAAAGCCTCACTCACTGATACGCACATGTATGTGTATAAACACCATCACACGCGTGCCCAAGTTTTCGCGCCTTAATTAGTTTTATAATACACACACACACACGAACACACACATGTACAGGAAGACACACTCAATAAAACAAAAACAAAGATGCACGCACACATGTATGTATGTACATGTGCACATGTATGTGTATAAACACAAACACGCGTGAGCAAGATTTTGCGGCCTTTTTATTTAATGGCACACACACATATGCATAAACACGAGCATGCAGGTAAACAAAAACAAACGTACACTAAACACATATGTATAAACATTTAACAAGCGTGTGGAAGTTTATGTGGCCTATTAGTGTAATGGCATACACACAGCAACGCTGCTTTTTTATGTGTAAATGCATATGTATGCGTTGTCGGTGTGTTTAATGCCATAAGTAATAAGCCAGAAAGATTCCCTTTGGTCTGTATATAATCTGAAGAGGCTATACTAAAATATAAATAAGCTTTTGGTTTGGACGCTGATACCGGTAATCTCGAATGAAGGAATACTTAGAGTTCATCCAATTGAAATTCGGGAAATACGGTAAGGTGGACCTTATAACTTGTGTAAATGAAAAGTGTAAAGAGTATGCAATGTGCATGTATTCAGTACCCAGTTAATGGCGGCGTCGATACAAGAAAGTAATAAAAAGGATAAATTCACGCGGTGAAGAGTAGCATCTACGAATACTTATAGAAAAGGGTGAAAAAATCGTAACTGCTTACTTTAAAAGAAATGACGATGACGCTCCTAGGATAAAATGTACGATTTTATTGGGAAGTCTTAATTTGTCTGTAATGAAGATGTAAAGTTACAGAATGTAGTGGCTAATGATCTCGATATTATAGATTTACTTCATTTTAAAACGCTTTAATCATTAATTATAAAAGCTTCCCTTCATGATTGCGATTATATATATTATATATATAATATATATTATATATATAATATATATATAATATATATAATATATATAATATATATGATATATAATAGTATGATATATAATATATATAATATATAATATATATGTAATATATAATATATATAATATATAATATATATATGTAATGTATAATAAATGTATAATATAATATATATGTAATATATAATATATATATATATATAATATATAATATATATAATATATATAACTACTTCATTTACTCACATAAAATTAATATACGAAAGTATAAATTTATGTATAAACTTAAACTATTTACTTCAAGAGTATTCAATACGTAGTTAGTGCTAGTTAGTAAGCTACACTGAATATTCCGTGTTTCATCCACTCTATGACTCTCCAGGCTTATGCGCGAATTTGGTGGTTGTCTGTCGTTTTTTATATACGCACCTTCTATTGAGATTTTAGTTAGACAATCAGCTTTCTAGTATCCACCACACCCTTCCTATCATCAAATGAACATGCATTTACTGGACAAAGGGTGATTTGACCTCTGGCTGGTCTGTTCCTTTGTGTGTGCTCTATTTAGCCCGGATATCTAGTTTCTTGATCTGTTTTAAATCTAGGTTATGTTTTTTTATATCATTGATGATGATGATGATGATGATGATGATGATGATGATGATGATGATGATGATGATGATGATGATGATATAAATAATAATAATAATAATAATAATAATAATAATAATAATTATTATAATAATAATAATAAAAAACAACCCCGGACAACAACAACCATGCCATAAATAAAAATACTAATAACGAACAAGATAAATGTAACTGTAGACACCGAACACTTTGCCCACTTCAAAATAAATGTCTAACCAAAAGCATAGTTTACCAGTCCACAATATTTGCGAAAGAAACCCCGAATAACAAGAAATATTACGTAGGTATGACATCCTTAGATTTCAAAACTCAATAGTATGACCACAAAAGTGCATTCAACAATAAAAAACAGCGTATGAAAGCAACGCTAGCAAATAAATACTGTGAACGCGCACATTCAGCGGTAGTCAAATGGAAAATAATGAGACAAACTACCACGTGCATGGACCTAGACAACTCATGTAGATTATCCCTTGATGAAAAATTTGCTATCCTGTACTTTAAAGAATCCCAACATCTATTAAACTGTAGAAGAGAAAATAAACAAATAAATAAATTAAATAAACATGAATATACATAAACGATCACACATATATGTATGCATATATATGTATATATAAATATGTGCATATATGTATGTACATATATATATATTTATATATAAACTAACATAAAAAAACATAACCTAGATTTAAAACAGGTAAAGACACTAGATATTAAGGCTAAATAGAGCACATACAAAGGAACAGGTCAACCATAGGTCAAATAGGTATTTGCCTGATAAGTGCATGTTCATTGGCTGATAGGGAGGGCTGATAGGAAGGGATACTAGAAAGCTGATTGGCTAACTAAAATCTCAATAGCCGGTGCGTATATAAAAACGACAGACAACCACCAAATTCGCGCATAAGCCTGAAGAGTCCTAGAGTGGATGAAACGCGGAATATTCAGTGTAGCTTAATCGCCATATATATTTTATAACTTACTATATATATATATATATATATATATATATATATATATATATATATATATATATATATACACTTCTGAATAAATTTATCAAACAATCAGCTGGTATGGTGTGTTTAAAGAACAGTCACCTTGGATTTTTCCGCGCAATTTGGAACTAAACCTTTATATCCTTTTCTTACATTTCCCCTGCTATGTGACTTCTTTTTAATCAATTTTCAATTATGATTTTCCATGTCTAACTGACTTTAGCAAATAGGGTGAATAGCATTATATCTTTTGCTAATATTTTCTTCTCTGAAGAGAGGGTAAGCAACGAACCCCTATAGGATAAGGAGATAAAATTTTAAAAGTATTCTTTGTCTTACTTGGAATAATAAAATAATCCTTCATTTGAATAAAGTTTTTTTTTAATTTCATTGAATCACTATAATTTGCTACATATATATATATATATATATATGTATATATATATGTATATATATATGTATATATATATATATATATATATATATATATATATATATATGACATACACTTACCAGACATTGTTCTGATATGAATATAAATACACATGTCTATGACGAAAACTATTTATTTCAATTTAATGTCATAATTATATTCATTTGCGAAAATTCTTCAATTCAGTGTCTCAGTGTAAGACCTAAAAATATCAATTCTAACATACAAATAATGCACTGTTATTTTATGATTGATTTTAATGTTTTAAATTATGACGTTTTATTTTGCAAAAAGTAAGGAAAATAATGTATCAATTACATTTATTTAATTTTTTTTATATCCACTAAATAAGGTTATATTTTCTCGAAAATTAAGCGTTGAATTAACAGTTATTTTCACGACAATGACTTAGGCGAAATGTATCACGCACATCTATAATAGTAGTATTTAAACATATACTACTTGGAATCAAGTATCGATACGTTAAGTTCATATTTACCAAGATCTTCTTGGAATATAAGGCGGGATAATTCATGTGTTAGTTTTTATTATCTTTATATCATCTCTTTCCCCCCTCTCTCTCTCTCTCTCTCTCTCTCTCTCTCTCGGTTAGTATCTATCTATCGTTCCTATGAATGTTATATCATTTGTTTCATTTCAATTATCGCCATTACCAATGGTTACGTTTCACTGATCTTTAATATCTTTAGATTGCTGATCACGTATTTCCCCGGAGACCAATTTGCGGCAATCGCCTCAAATTTTACAATGTCGCAATCGACAATAGTATCTTCTACCCTTTCTCACAGTCTGGCACGAATTATAACTTGCTCGTTCAATCAAGCATTTAATTTATTTATAGAGTAACCCACTGATGCCGAATGAACACTGAAACTGAAAAATATTAAACGGCTCATGATTTAAGATGAAAACTACATTCAGCGCGCGATTACAACTCGACATCACTCCAAGTTTTTTTTTTCTTTCTAATTGATTATTTTTACGGTTGGAGACATTTTAAAAATAGTCAGTATGTTGTCTGTAACATTTTATTTTATACGAGCTCGACATGAGATTATAGATGAATTGTGTTCTAAATGAATTATACTACTTTTTTCAGTAAATATTTGTTATTAAAATAGTTTAAAAGCACCCTACAATTTAAAAGTGAAGGGAAAGAAGCTAAAACAATTTATCATTTTTCTCAAACATAAAAAACTACCATTAACCGCCATTTTTTTGTTGATGGATAACAAATTCGAATATTTTTAAAAATGTTTTTTTAACCAATTCATGTTTTTGTCTAAATAAGATTTAGGATAAATTACTATAGGAATATGCAAAAATATAGTAATTACCTGAATTTCAAATAATTCTCTCTATAAATTATGCAAGGCGAAATTAAAAAAATCCAAAATATGATGATAGTTTTGAAGAAAGTACGGTAGCCTTTATACGATTAAATATATTCTTTTAGTCTTGTAAATTCCCATGTATTGTTACCATTTGTTTTTAGGATTAAGGGAAGAATAACCTTTAGAAGCGTTTAATTCTTTTTTCAAATATTTCTTGCCTACATAACCCTTGAAGTAAAGCAAGGATAACGATGGCCAGTGCCAGATGAGTGACAATTTTGGGAATGCTAGGTTCTGTATGCGTTGGAGAAAACTCCTGCATCTACTATCACGCTTGGTCGTATTGACCCTGTCTTGCCATCAAGGTCAAGTGGTTATGGACGAGAGTTTGGTAGATGCAAGTCTCCAACACTTCAAACAAAGCCAAACACAAGTCAAAAAACGAAAAAAGAGAGATAACAACTCTTTATTAATACGGACAACTGTGTGTAGGCCTTATAGTCTACCATAGACGGTGTAATATCATGTAGCATCAAATTGCCGAATGAAATTATCGTGTTTTTAGCAAAATGCGCAGCTATTTATCGATTTTTTTCTTTGATATCGATGCTTCAAAGCCATTTCTATTTAACAGTATATTTGCAATATTGTGTTCACTAAAAGTAAATGATTGATTTACCTTTCCAAGATTTAAAGTACTGTTTTTTGTAAAAAAAAATGAAAAGATATATATTTTTTTTTATTTTTGCTAATCTGAACGATAATAATTATTATTAACATATTCAACGAATCTCACACTTCAAAACACTAGACATGAAATTAAGTACATTCAAAATTCCGATGTTAAATATTAAAATCCGCTACATGCACAACTGTTTTGCTTTTGTTTTTTTAATCTACAATTGCCACTCGCTTCACAATACAATATATGTTGTTCAGTTTCGGCTGATTCTTTTAAGTATATTTGTAAACAGAAATAAAGAAGATTGGTTGTAAGCAAAAATTATATATAAATATCGACTATGAAAAAACGTACACAGTTTAACTTTTATTTTCAAATTAAAAATCGATAAAAATGTCGTATTGATTGGGTAATTACTTGATTTTTAGTAGATTTTTCACTAAAGACGCCGTCAAAAAATACTTACTCCTACCTTCCGTTTTTGCTGTGCCTATTAAAATATAAACAAAGAGAAAAATTTACGCTGATGATGATGACACGGAATAAGCACGCCATAAGAACTCGTATTTATTTCCTAATACATGCTGATCCACTTAAAAGTATCCCGGAAAAAATCTAGTAGAAAGGAGAAACATTCTTTTATTGTTTAAATTACCTGTAGTGTTATAAAAGATGGTGGAAGTGCTCGCTGTTTATATCTGTGCCTTTCTGGGCACGGTTAACAACGTTTGCAGATACTGCCTGATAATCTTTTCTAGTGATTTTCCTGGTAACGTTGGTAATGTTCTCCTTAAGTTGATCTCAATTGTGAGGATTATTTGCATAAACATTTTGTTTTAACGTCCGCCAGAGAAAAAAATCACATGATGACAATTCGGGAGAATATGGTGGACATAACACTTTACTTGTTATCTTTTCCGTAAATATGCCATGAACTCGTGTGAGTGATTTGTGAGACGTGTGGCATGTAGCGCCATCTTGTTCGAAAAACAAAATTGCATTTTGTCTTTTGAGTTATGCACCATGCAAAAGAAAAAAAAATGACTAAGTCCATCACCCTCCCCCTGATTTATCCCAAAAACTGCTTAATAGAAATGCACAGCAAATTTTGGGCAAATATGGTAAAATAGTTCTGACTAATTGAGTGTTTTTATTAGCCCATGGGCCACACCAATGACTAATCATGAAGTATAGACAAACAAAATTATATAAAAAACCAGTTAGTTACAAATTTTCAGAATATTTTATACAAATCCAAGGCAACAAATTTTTTAATAAGCACAAAAGTGTGAATTTTAGCCATTTTACCCCGAAAGGCACCCCTAGGAGGGGGTCTACCTGAGTTTTCCCGGAAATTAGTTCTGTAACGATATTACTCATCTCATGTTTAATGTTTGTGTAAAATTTAAAAAAAAAATTCAAATGAATAGTTATTGAGAAAAGTGCTGACAGATAAACGGGCAACCAGACAGGGGTGAGTTTACAAGCCCACCCTCCTTTTGTCGGGGGACCAAAAAAATGTGAACAAAGATATTAGTGAATTCATATTTCTCATGTAGGTTTATTATATTTTTCTTTATTTGTTTTGATTATTTATTTAATTTTATTTATTATATGCATGGCATTCGATTGGGTTAAACATGTAATGTCTTTTCCATAAATTTAATTTAATTTATTATATTTTTTAAAATGATTTACTTTGATTATTTCTGTAAAAAATATTTCTGAAAATATACCGTATAAAACTTATATCAATAAGAATATTTTAAAACTTTACAGGTTTAATTATATCACTTTCAATATTAATTATTTCAGTACAAATAAATTTACGAATATTTTTGTTTAGATTACATTTTCGGCAGAGCTTTAATTCAAAAACACCGTTTATTTCCGGAGTATATAAAAACCGTAAGTAAATTGAATCGGTAAATACACGAAATCGCTGTGTTCTGACAGTTAATTAGCGAATGTGTTTATATGCTCTGGAGTCAGAAAAGATAAGTGAAATATACTGTTTGTACAGAAACCGCATTAGCCCTGGCACGCTGTATAGCAAATTCTCGATCATAAAAAAAGTGAAAATATCTGAACATTCGAAGGACATTGAAACTTAAGTACTTCCAGCACCGGCACTTAATTTAAGAAACTAAAGTACTTGATACATTGATTTAGAAAGAATAAAATTAAACACCACGGCATTATCCATTGTCCAAGGAAGTTTTAGAATTTTAGCTCATTTCGAAATTAAGATTTAAAAAGAATAAAAAATAATATCTTCATCAAGTGGTTTAGAGATACTTCTCTTATTTAAATTCATTAGAAATTAATGATTTTCTTTGAAGCATTAATATAAGACGGAAAGTGAATTTCTGATAAATTCCCTTGAAGAATCTACTTCAAAATGATTGATTTGAAAAAAGATTAAGAACAGATGTTGTTTTGTATGTATGTATGTATATATATATATATATATATATATATATATATATATATATATATATTTGCATATGCATATATACGTATATGTGCATATATACATATATATATATACATATATATATACATATACATATATATACATATCCACACACACATACATATACATAAATATACACACATATATGCATATATTTACACATATCTATATATGCATACATATATATATAACATATATATATATATATATAAACATACATACATACATACATATATGATGGGAGTAAACTCGTTCTCGAGTATTACCATAACATAATACATCTCTGGCTTAAATGAGGTAGACATGAGCGCCAATAGCAGCACATGCCGGAAGGTCACTTCTATGAGCCGTCTACAGTGCTGCACATCTTCCGATGACCGATCCAGGGTCTGGTGCCTTGAACACCTGCCGGACAGAACCTTGGATGTTCCAGAGCCTTTATTTCCATTAACACCCATATCTGCATCAGACCCCATTGAGTGTCCGTTTGCCGTTTTAGGCTACAGCAAGCCTTTTTGTTATCGAGATACACACTGATGGTAAAATGTGTATTCCATTACATATCAAGTAATGCCTGTGCTTGAGGCTTTTTATAGTTAGGAAAGACTTTGCACCGAGACAATCCCACTCTTTGAACAATTGCTATATTGAACCAAAAAGAACAGCAAGTCCACATCATTGGATGCATCAGTCGCATAATATACAGATATATATATATATATATATATATATATATATATATATACGTATATATATATACATACACATCCATATACATACATATATATACATATATATACATATATATACACACATATGTATACATGCATACAGATATATACATATATATACATATATACACACACACATACACACATATATATATATATATAGTACCATCTGTCTCTAGAAGAATTTATGCTCTTTCTGCTAATAAAAAAACTTTTAATCCAAATGCTACTTTCTTCAATAATACTTTATGGAACTCAGGACACAAGGAAAAGATTAAATACAACAATTATGCTCCTCCTGCAGGCCGCCTTAAATCTGTAATCACACACAATATGACTCGTAAGAAACCAGTTCAAATAACAAGATCTGCCGCTATCAATAACAATGAACCGGTCTACATTTATAATCCAAACCAAAATACTAATCGCAATGCCTCCAACCCACCTAGTCGCATCAGAAGAAAGAAAAATATTTGGTTTAATCCTCCATTTAGCCTAAATGTAAAAACTAATATACCTAAGGAATTCTTCAACATTGTACAAAACTCTTTCAAATACCCACACAGATATAGTTCAATTTTCAATAAAAATTCATTCCGGATTTCTTAATCAACAATGCCTAATTTAGCACAAAGAATCTTAACATATAATAACAAAAAAAATAAATCAGCCCAAAAAATCCCTTTGCCAATTAAACCCAAAACTAAGTGTAATTGTAATAACAAACATCTTTGCCCACTCAATAATGATTGTATCCATAAAGATATTATCTATTCTTGCACTATTACTGAGCTCCCACGCAATCCTCCCATAACAGACACTAATATTTCGTCTTCAAGTTATTGTTCTTCCCATCCTCCATCTGATATAGTTACTAATCCAATACACTATTCGAGCAGCCCATCCATCTACAATCATACAACTAGTAATAATGATGATAATAATAATCCTAGCACTAACACCACTCATTAGCCCGCCAAAATAGTCCTCATAAAGACATTGTCCGACCATTTGTTGAACATTATGAACAAAATTCAAACTATTTAACTAATACAAATCAGCAAATTAATATTAATACCAGACCTCGAGCTTTTAATAAAGTGCATACATATGTCAGCGCTACTTCAACATTAATTAAGAAAAGAATATCAAACCACATTTCTTCTTTTAACAACCATAATTATAATAATAACTAAGGAACTTCTGTAACCACTTTAATTAAAAAACTTAACTCTAGCAATGATTCCTTCTCAATCAAATGGATTATTATAAAAAACAGTTCAGTCACGGCTCTAAGTCATGTCGCCTCTGCACAACCGAAGCTATAACTATAATTACTTCCCCGCAAAGTAACAATATAATAAATTCTAAATATGAACTGATCTCTTTCTGTAAACAAAAGTCCACATTAAAGTATGGCAATTTTTAAATTACCTAGTTATTACTTTTACCCTTTATATAGATATAAAATATTTTTTCTTTAACTTGATCTTTTTTCGACATACTTCTTAATACTTTATAATTTAATAATCCTTTATTTTAATTCTTTATCTCTTCTTTGCATGGCTGGTTTTTATCTGCATTTTCTGTTTTATTCTTTAAACATTCCTATCTATCTAATATATCAATCTACCCACACTTTCATATCTTGTATGTATATTTACTTAAATTCTACTATATGAATTTACTTACTTTTTTTTCCTGGAATTGCAGATACCGGCCATCTTCTCCCCTTAAATATTTTTTATTCTTATTTTATTTTATTTTATATCATATATTATATTTTATATTTTATTTTTTATCATATTTTATTTTTTATTTATTTATTCTTTATTTTCTATTTATTTATTATATATTTATTTATTTTTATTTTCCTTTTAGTGTCGTTTAACAACTCTTGCTGACATTTTTTTAAGTGATGACCTGTACATTTCAGTTGACCGATATTATGTTGCCCTATATATATTTTCGCACCTTTAACATATCCTGTCTATGTCATTTTGACTTTTGTTTCCCTTTATTTTATATTTAACTTTATCATTTTTTCTCTACTTTCTCTTCCTAGATCTTTTTTATTTATATTTATGTCTCGGAAGTAGAGTGAAAAGCACATCTTATTTTTCTTTTATTAATATTATTTTTTCCTTGTACACATTTTTGTGACTTATTTCATGAATTTCTGCCTTTGGATTATTATGGAACATCTTCTTCCTATTACGGAATTTCCTTGGATTTTAATAGTACAAATGGAGATTCTTTTACATTTGGATTTTACCGTCATTGGATTTTTTATCTTACACCAGACTATCCATTCATGTGTAATCACCTTTTTCTTTTAACATATTCCCTCTGCTTAACTTATTTTGTTTTCAAGTAAGATCTTTGTCTTACTTGTTGTTCTATCAAATTCTTCTGCATGCAAATCCGATCCTGCATTTTGCTAATTCCTACCCTCTGATGAGAAGGAGAGTATTTCTTCGAAACTCCGCGGATTAAGGACTATCCATTTATCTAGTGTTTCCTTTTCAGATTAAATATGTTTTTAACTCATTTCCAAGTGTTTGTAACATATTTTATTTTTTATTAATTGTTTGCTCATATATATATATATATATATATATATATATATATATATATATATATAGAGAGAGAGAGAGAGAGAGAGAGAGAGAGTAATGCAAAACAATTGAGCCGTTTCATTTGTTGATAATTTATCAGGAAGAATGCGTTTCAGGGATTTGTTTTCAATAGATTTTTTTTTAATTTATTTGATCTTTTCCATAATAGCCTTGGTAAAATTAAAACCATACAGAGTTTCAGTTGTTTACAAATTTTGGGTCACCTGAATCCTGTAGGCATACATTTTTAAATCTTTATATTATAAATCCTTATATTAAAATTTAAGAAAAAAACTAATTGGCTTTAGAATCATGGCTAACATCTACATAAACACAAGAATAGTATTAGCGTTACGAGCCATTTTCAATCTAGATGTTGGTCTCTCACAGCCCCTCTGGTAATTCGAAAAAGGCTTAACATATTCAGTGCAACAAATTCATAAAGAGATGTCAATCTCCGTTTGCCGACAGTGTCAACCTTTAAAATTGTGTACTTTTTTTACACAGGCATCATCACATTATCAAGGCCAAGAGACCACTTAAGGATAAGGGGTAAAGAGTGTACAGTAGAAATTGGACAATATAGTAATCATTAGTAATGAAAATTCGGTAAATCTGTTAACTTATATGGAACGGCTCATCAAGAACTTGTTTACATTAGACTTGAAGACAACCATATTGTAGTCAGCCGGAAAGCAGGAAAACGGAAGACAATTCCACAGACGTGCAGTTCTAAGAAAGAAGCTTTGTTCATGGAATCTACGTTTAGGTATACGCACAGATAAAGAGTGGGGGGGAATTATTGATAGTGTTTTCAGCTAGACGAGTGTTTCTTGTGAAAGTTTGGCGAGGGGGGACCATAGACTGAAGCTCAGTCGAACACTTTCCATGAAAATAACGACACATCAGAGACAAGCTCGCAACATCTCTTCTATGAGATAGAGGTTGCAGGGAAGAGAAAAAGACATCTCCTACGAGGCTACGAATCTATTTTGAACTCTATCAAGGCAGGACAAGTTCTTTTTAGCAGCCTCTGCCCAGATGTGGCAACAGTATTCCATCCTTGGACGTACCTGGCTCTTATATAGATAGAGAATTACATCAGTAGTGAGATATCTACTGGATCGATAGAAAGATCCCACAATTTTTCTAGCGGCCCTGGCAACATATTTGATGTACGTGTTCCATTTAAGATCAGGAGTAATTGTCAAGCCCAGAAGCTTGTGAAAACTTGATGCCTCCTGAAGACGAGAGCCATTCATTTCAATTGATACCAGATGTGGATCAGAGCGTTGATGATGTAAAGAGAGAAGCTTGGTTTTAGATGCATTAAAAGTAACCAGCCACTCCTTTCCCCATTGTACCACGTGCGCGAGATCAGAGGAGAGAGAATCGGAGAGAACTTGGTCGTTTACAGTCTTAGACGTGCTACCATAAATGCTAGCGTCATCAGCATAAATGTCTACAAATGATGTAAAGATGTGATTTGGAAGATAATTAATGTAGATCAGGAAAATCTAGCATAGTCGTACATACATCTGAAATGTGTGTATATTGTCCTCTAAATAATAATATAGAACAAGTTAGGCATAAGCGTTAATAAAATATACGCTCCTGCTCCTCCAAAACGGGCGCTCTTCATTGTGGCCACATTTTTTTTTTTTTTTTTTTAAGATGACGATTGTAATCTCGCTGCACTCAAATTATTAAGATCGACAATGAGCAAACTTGCACACTTAGTATTATTTTCACTCCGGCGTAACGAAATATTTTAACTTGGTAGTTTAAAGAATTATACAGATTACCACCGTACTCATATGCATATATCATGTAGATGAGACGTATCCAAACCTTTCTTTAATTAGTCGTCGTTCTAATAAAACTTCTTTTCAAATTCTTTTTTCAAAGTTATTAATTAATATTTTATTAACCAGTGAAATGGGTAAGTAGTTTTTGAACGACGTTGTATGACTATGCTAAATTCTCTCCACGGTTTATCTATTTGTTCTCACCACATTTTGTCAGTAACTACTCGTTCGATCTGTTAAAATCTGATATGGATCTTAGTCATAATACGGTGCACCGATCTATGTATTATAGTATCTATTGGATGTAAAGCTAGGAATTCATAAGTAATAAGAAGGATAAGAATTTAATGCATACAAATTAAACTTTATGTATATATGTGTGTATAAATATACATACATATATGTATGTTATATGCTACTGGTACCATGTAACTCAGTACTATCTGCCTCATGGTCGGGTCACCGGCGACTAAACTGGTTCCCCCATCAGACTTGTTTGGTGATGAGGTTCGCTAGTCTCACTCAAGGATTAAAACGAGACCTTCCAAAGGGCGAATGACCCCTTTTTCGGGGTCAAAGGGCGACTAATCTCGTGTGTATTTGTGTGTATGTATGTGTGTGTTGGGGTGGAGAGGGCTCCCGTAAGCCGTGATGAAGGCAACCTTTCTAGGAGAAGCACATCTCTATTTTAAAAAAACCATAATGCGGGAGACACGTACCACATTAAGCTGGTCTGCAGTTTAATTTGTTGCTGGATATCTTGATATTGCTTGTTGCTGGATTTCAACATTTTGAACCAATAGAGAGACTTGGTTGTCGTACAAAGCAAATACTCTGTAACATCATCTGTGTACAGATACTCCCTCAACCATTTGTCTTTTAAAATTATCCTGTAACGATGGAAGTCATTTTTGGGCCCATGGAGTTTAAGTGACTGAGAGAGTGGCACTCGTCTAACAAGACGTTGCAATCATCATCATCATATATATATATATATATATATATATATATATATATATATAAGAGAGAGAGAGAGGGATAAAATAAATTAAAACTGTAACTTAAAATTTAGTAGTAAATTTATTGTTCGACTGAATACTCCAAAACGCAATTTTCAAAGTCCTTATTCCGCTTGGTTTAAAAGAATGCTATTCTTGTATCGTTCTCATCAGAGAACAGAAAAAAATAACAAATTATAATTGTAGAAGAGCTAGAAATATTTTGTTAAAGCATTAAATGAAACTGCAATTTATGATAGTGATCAATTAAAAAAATGTAAATGTCCTTTAACAATAAAAACAGTGTAAAAATGTAGAAATGTGGAAAAAACAAAAACAAACTGATTTGTGTTTGTTTTTCCCACATTTCCTACATTTTTATACAGTTTTTTATTTTAATAACATTCCATTGTGCATGAAGACTTTTTCAAATGTAAGCTGAAAAGCGAAAAAGAGTTGTTTAGGAGAATCTCATAGTTATAATTTAAAATCAAATGGAGTAAAAATAATATGCTCGGAAAAAGAATTCAATGCAGCTCAAATTTACATAAAATGTTTTTGCAGTTAGTGTAGTAATCCAAAGATAGCAAAGTTCATCTTCAGTTGAATAGAATAAGGAAATAGGGAGATAGAAAACGCAACATGTCACCTCTCATTGTTGGCTGAGTTTATTCAAAAGACATTTCAATTTTTTTTCAACTTATTACTATCATAAATTGCAGTTTCATTTTATGCCTTTACTAACAAATTCTAGTTCTGCTACAACTATAAGTGGCTTATTTCTTTCTGTCTTCTGATAAGAAGTATAGCAAGTATAGTTTTTTTTTAAATTACGCGGAGTAAGCGTTTGAAAACTGCTTTTTAGAGTATTCAGTCGAACAATAAATTTAATTGTAAATTTTAACGTACATTTTAACTTTATTTTTCTTATTATAAACTACTCTTTATTGTGTTTGTATTGAAGTTTTTTGTTTGGTTGAGATTGATATATATATATATAAATATAAAAAACCTGGTATTTATATGAGATTGAAATTAACAATTACTTATATCAGGAAGACACACGATATATATATATATATATATATATATATATATATATTAATATTAATATAGTATTATATATACATATGTATTATAATTTATATACATATATATGTATATATAATATATATATATATATTATATATTTTATATATACACACACACACATATATATATGTCTATATGTATATATATGTTTGTATGTATGTATATATAATATAATATATAATATATATATTATATATGCATATATATGTATATATAATATTATATATATATTAATATATATATGTATATCGTGTGTGCATATATGAGGTTTATACTGCGTTACTTAATATAATTTATGAATAATTTAATATATATTTTATTTTCACATCTGGCTAACATTTCTTTCTTATTCTGTCTTATTGTCTATTATGTATTACTGATTCGGTTGGACTTTTGAAATAAGGCAGATACCCATTTTTCAAAGTACTCATCATTGATCTATGATTATCACATACAGTAATGTATAGTAGCCGGTGAATAATTCATATTATTTCTTTAATATTATTTAAAAACAATGATTATACGGCTACATATTAACAAAATGTATTTGTTAATATGTAGCCGTATAATAATTGTTTTTAAAGCCATTCTTAACATAAGGAGGGTGTTTTCTACCTATTCTGTACTTTATCCTTACAATTGACTAAAAAAAACTATCATAAAACTTTAATTAAACGTGGAAATACGATTTAAAATGTAGCGCGGATCACTCTTTGCATTAGCGCCAACATTTCTCCAGCATGTTAGTGAAACTTATAATACATAAATAAATTTTTTAAAAAAAATTGAAAAAAAAAACAAATAAACCTCACCTTTCATAAAAACAAATTATTCAAAAAAAAACACCCACAAACTGACTTTTAACTAAATAAGTAAAAAAAAAAAAATGTTTAAACTCGAAACTTTATTTTCATAAAAACAATAAAAAAGTCATGTTCAATCTATTTTTTTTGGAAACAAATATATTTCTGACTTACAAATGCGGTAGAGACTCATATTATTTTTACTTTCTATGGTTTTGATATACCGCGTTTTTATTGGTTACAAAATGGGTGACTGATTAATCAAAACATTGTAACTAAAAAGTGAGCACCACTTTAAAATGTCGAAATAATGATTTCTTTTTAATTTTTTTAATAATCTGTCTAATTACTGTCTAATCAATAATAATCCAGTGAAAAAAAATTCCAAAAACCTATAAGTATAGAAATTACGCATGGGAGTACAACTACGGCACTTTCGCACTTACTTCTACAAAGATTATTTACGTTAACTCTTTTCATAAATGATTGTTTAAAAAAAGAAACTAAACCATTTATTGATAATTTGTCACGTGTACAAACATTTATTTATTTACGTAGGCTTAACTCTTTTCATGAATAAGAAAAGTTTTACTCTTTAAGAATAATAAAAGGAAAAAATGCAGAGAGTGATCCGCGCTATTTTTTAAATCGTATTTCCAAGTTTTACGATATGTCTTTTTTATTCAATTGTAAGGTTAAAGAACAGAATAAGTAAAAACACGCTCCCCTCCCCATGTTAAGAATTGCATTTTAAATAATAACGTTATTATTTCAGCACGGATCACTCTCTGCATGAGTATCATAAAAATTAATACAAATAATACTTATCTCAATAAGTGAAAGACTCATTTCTACCGGAAATGAAATTGGGACAATCTCGCAGTTACGAAAAATATTTTCATTTATAATTTAATATTTTTATAATTCGCAATGTTAAATTATTTTAATAACATGCAAAACTTCTTTGACTTTAAAAATATATTTTCTGCAAAGTTCAATTAAATTGGTAATGTAGAAATATGGTTCTATAGACTTTGAACGAACCAAAAATTACATTTATATATATATTTTACTCACATAAAATTCATATACGAAAGTATAGATTTATGCGTAAATTTTAAGTATTTACTTCAAAAGTGATCAATACCTAGGTAGAGCTAGTTAGTAATTTATTAAATATACATGGCGATTAAGCTACACTGAATATTCGGCGGTTCATCCACTCTAGAATTCCTCAGCAAATAACTGTGTTCACAAAATAAAATTTACTCTAGGATAGCGATACAAAATAGGTTTAAAACTAACATAAACAATAGAAAATAAACAAATAAATAAATTAAATAAATATGAATATACATAAACAATCACACATATATGTATGTATATATATGTGCATATATGTATGTACACATATATATATATGTTTATATATAAACTAACAAAAAATGTCTGCCTTAAACCACTAACCTAGTTTGAAAACAGATCCTTTGTTCGATAAAATGTATGCCCATTGGCTGACAGGAAGGGGCGCGGTGGATGCTAGAAAGCTGATAGGCTAACTAAATCCTCAATAGAAGAGGACCATATAAAAACGATAAACAACCACAGAATTCGCGCATAAGCCTGAGGAATCCTAGAGTGGATGAAACGCTGAATATTCAGTGTAGCTTAATCGCCATATATATTTTATAAATTACTATATATATATACATATATATATATATATATATATACTCGAAACCAAAACTTATGAAGAATTTTTTATGAAAGTCTTTAAAAAATAGATTAATATAGTGCCATCTGTTATAATCGAAATCCAAACCAAAACTTATGAAAACTTCTTGGTAAAATTATTTATAAAACAATAGATGACTTAAGTGTCATCAGCTATAATCGAAACTAAAACTTATGAAGAATTCTTGGTAAAATTATTGATGCAAAGAATGGAAGTAAATGACAATTAAAAGACCCAGATGTAAGTGTGACACAGAAAATAACAACCCCGCTATCATATTAATACATAAATTAGGTAGCGTTTGCGTACACCGAACATATCAACTAACTCCTGAATTTTAAAATGATCGGACAGTTTAGTTGTATCTGTTAATACGCCAGGATTGGCATTATTTAAGAATATATATAATGAATTATAAACACAGAATTTGGACTCACTACACAAATACGCGAATATTCCGTACGTTATATAATGCCCATATTTTTTTTATATGAAAGCTGTAGTTGTTTTCTACAAGAGAGAAGGTTAATGAAAATAAAGAAAGTAATAAATAGAGGTAGTGATGACGTAAATATTCTTAGTTGCAAGAATGTTCATCCGAAAAGTTAAGGAATGTTAAAAATAATGTGGACAGAGTAATAAATAAAGGGTCAATTGAGAGCATAAGCGGTGGCATAGACACTTTGCAGGCAAAGGCCTTATTGGTTCGTGAGCTAATGAAGACTAAGAATCAAAAGTAAAGCAGAAGGAAGAACCATAATGAAAAATTTAGAATTGAAGGGGATCTAAAATATTTTGGAAATATCTAGGTCAAATTCCAGCATGGTACACAGGACAGATGATATAGTCAAAACAAGGATAACAAGAAGAACTGGATAGTCGATTTAAACTGAAAATTAAAGGGTTTTATACCAATATGGAATAGATAAAGCAGCAAAATATGGCAAAAATTTACAATGTTAAAATGTATACTAACAGAACCCAGTATATTAACTAACGATGAGTTATTCAAGACAAACTAGTGAAGGTTCTTGACATACCTATAAGGTGGTAATGCTAAAACAGAGACACGTCAATCTCAAGAAGCTACAAAGTTTTTGGGAATAATATTGTCAGCATAAACTTTCCGCATTTATCGATTGAATAAGTAAGAGGTATGAAAGATAAAAACAAGAGGATATCAGCATTCGCGTTAAAGATTTAAGAAAACAAAGCAAGGTGATGCCTACGTGGAAAGAGGCCTGATTAAATTAATGCATACTGGTTTCGATCCTTCTCGGGTATCCACAAGATTCGTGCAGTGCATGATGCAGTGCTGGATGATTGTCTTAAATTATGCCATATACCAGCATGGCTAGGAGAAAGAAGGATTTTTTAGTCATGAAATATCCTAAATAGAACTTCGGAAATTACAAACTACTTGCTTACTTGAATTTTCTATGGAATACATTGACACGTATATACAAACGTCTGCGATGATGTTGGAATAAATTTATCATTATCAGTTCTGCAAAGATGTGGGAGGAAATTGTTTAAGAACAAAGGACCAACTACTGATTGATAACTATATTTAAGAGGAATGGAAAAGCGGAAAACAAGCTTGAATGAAACTCGGATAATGTATTGAAACATCTATGATATGGTCCGACATTCGTGGGTAATTGTGATTAGAAATATAGGAATATTGATAGGGAATTAATGAGTAGTTCGAACACCAACCTAATTTCAGATGGGAACCTATTAGTAACCGTCAATATCAAACACGGAATCTTCCACAAAGAGGTGTTAATCCCTTCTATTCGTGATACCATCTATATTATTAATATATGTTCCAAGAGTAACAAAGATGGGATGCCAACTGTTGAAGAATGGATTGGAGACCATCCATATATTATTAATGGACGATTTGAAATTGTTTGGCAAAAAGATAAGGAATTTGACAGTTTGGTTCAAACTGTATAATATTGGAGTAAAAACAAATATGGAGTTTATAATTTCTTACTGCGCAATAATCGAGGGAATAGAGCACCCATGAAAGTCATCATTTTGCAAAGTCGTGAAAGATTAAGAGATCCTGATGCAGAAGGTTACAACTTCTTATGTGTGCTTGAACTTTTTACGATGCTTCTTATGACATGAAAGACAAGACGAGACAAGTGATTACCTAACGACTCTTAAAATCTCGACTGAATGGCGAAAACCTATTTATAGACATATATTCATAAGATGTTGCTCTAATTTGGTACAATCCAGATTTTGTATGGTGGACACAAGAGGAAATGAAACCGCTTGATAGAGAAATTATTAGTCAAGTATGGAACACCTCACATGAATTCAAATTTGCTTAGGCTGTATATCCCAAGGAAGAAAAGAGAGTGAAGGCTGATAAGGATTAAAGAATATATCGGGGAGAGCTTAGAAGTGTACTCTACTACTTGGCTAATAGTCATTAAATGTTACGCTCAGGCGCAGCGGAAAAAAAAGCAAGATGAAGCATTAATGAAAGATATGCAAAAAATTGAAAAGAATCGAAACACTAAGCATGACTGAGGTGGAAAAAGTGAAACTTCATAGATAGATTGTGATAGATAGTAACGCACTACAATGCCAGAGTACGTGACATTTTCTAAAATAACTTGAACAGATAGACAGAATACCTTATATTCACTGCTTAGGAGGGTGCACTAAATACACATGCAATCAATAGAAACATCTTCGGGAAGAAATGTTTTGATAAGTGCAGACTGCGATGTGATTCTTGAAAAGGTGCCGCACATTGTCAGTGTGTGTTCTACACTTGTTTTAAAAGAGAAAAATCTACGTCATGAATAAGTATGTTGAATTCTGCATGGTGTGTGTGCCAGAAAGTTTGACATTAAAGTGGGGAAAACGTAGTTTCAAAATCACTCACCGGCGGATGTGGAAAAAGAGGAAGTATACATTATCTAGAATTCCACGAATAAGGGTGATCAAGAGATAACTGATAGGAAACCGGATATAAACCATGTGGATTGCTTAATAGCAGATCAATATTTTTTGTAATTTTGAAATTGCTATGAAACGCAGAGAATTGAACTTTGGTACACTAACAGAACATAAAAAGGTTCCTAATTCCTCTGTTGTTCTGGAATTTTTACAAATATTTTTTAATACTACTACTACTACTACTACTACTACTACTACTACTACTAATAATAATAATAATAATAACCATGCGCTAGTCAGATTTCCGCCGGGTGTAGTACAAAATGGACTGATACCTTAAGGACTTATTTTGCCACACAAATTCTAGTGCGAAACAATAGTCGCCGACAATGAGAATGGTAAGCGACCAATTTTTCTGCAATGGTTTTCGAAACAGGTAGAGCGTACTGGAAATTGGGGAAACTTGTTGCCACTGAGAATCTAGAGAAAGCCACAAGTTGTTCTTCAAGAGAAATCTTTTAGGATAGCATGTGTGACTACTCATAGTAAGTGAATAATATTAACATTCCAGTAGGCTACCTGACGTATATATATATATATATATATATATATATATATATATATATATATATATATATATATATAATCGGACTCTAATACATTTCATCTGAAGAGTAGCTATTTCTGTAAATATATTTTTAAGTAATTGTAGAGATGAATGTAATAATCAAAGAAGAAAGCGCGCGTGGGTGTGTGTTTGTGTGTGTGTGTTTGTGTGTGTGTGTGCGTGTGTATTTTGTGCGGTTATACAACTTCCCTTCGGATGGGATCTGAGAGAGAGAGAGAGAGAAATTAAAGATGGCAACAATGGATTTATAAGGTGTAGTCTCGTGGAATCTCACGAAATCTCATCTTCCACTTCACACGTATGCAAATAGAATAAGGTGACTTTTCTAATAAAATTCCTGTTGGCGGAGGCAGTAGGGTGAACACATGCTGTAAGTTGAGAGAGAAAGTTTACAGTGACGAATTCTAGATGAACTTTTGCTTATCGTCTTTACTTTATTTTGTGTTGCTGTTTACCAGCCCATTTAACAGCAAGCTATTTCGGCATAATGGGGGACGAGTTCGATCTTAAATTAATACTGGAATTCGATGGCTCGATCCCGGTACTTGACTGGGTTGAGAAGATGCAACTACATCGCCTGTTGTCTAGTGTGAAGACCATTGAACACGTGGGTATTCTACGTCTTTCAGGCGGGGCTGTCGTGCTATATAACCAGCTTAGTCCTGAGAAAAAACAGGATTATTAAAGGATCAAGGCGACATTATACAAGGCGTTTGCTATCGACTTCACAATTGCTTGCATCCCGGGGAAACTGTCGACGTTTATTTGGCCGAGCTAACGAAGTTAACGGTGTGGTTTGTTGGGCTGCCTGAGCGGGCCTTGGCATGCAGATTTTTGGCAGGGCTCCGAACATGCGCAAATCAACTCATGCGGGCGAGCTCAAGCATATTTTCATTGTCCCTTAATGGCCTGGTAGACCGGGCAGGACCGTGATGAAGAATACTTATGAGATGAGAGAACCGGTAGTAGCTGCTGCACAGCCCGCATCACGTGATGATAGACCGTCTCAGCGGGCAAGCCTGCGTGGTAAAGTCATGTGTTATAGGTGCAATGGCCATGACCACATTGCGAGGAACTGCCGGCAGCAGGTGACAGCCATTCGCTGCTACTGATGTAATAAGATTGGTCATATGGCCCTGGATTTTTCGGGAAACGGGGTCGGGGACAAGGTGCCAGCGTCGACGTCTTCCCCAAACAGAAATTAGACGAGGTGCTTCCGACCATTCAGGTCTATGTCTATGAGACATTGTGCTCAGCACTCATCGACTCTGGGTGCTCTCGCACCATAGTGATTGCGGACCTCTGCCGCTCTTGGAAGAAGAAGACTACTAGAGTAACCACCTTCAGTAGAGCGGCGCTGACATGTTGCAGGTGGGCGTTGTGAACATTCGCACTAAAACTGGAAATTCGGCTAAAGTCGGGGCGTTGGTAGTACTCGAGAAACCGCTGAGGTTTGACCTGCTTCTGGGCTATGATGCCATCAGAGACCTACGTGGTGCTCACATAAAGCGGTACAGTTTCAGAATGTTCCAGTGTGCACTGCTTTGAGGATTGATCAGCCAGACTTTATTGTCGATTTAAACCAGCAGCAGAAGGATTGGACAGCTGCCTAGAAGTCATCAGAAGACCAGGAACCAGCCAAACTGCAAAATGATGTAACTGAATACAATGTGCCCGACCAAATGAGGCCTGCATACGAAGAGAAACTTCGTGATTGGATCAAAGATGAATGGTTAATGCCCTACCTCTATGAGAAAATCAAACCTCCCAGAGACCTGATTACGCTGATGGTGGTAGCTCAGCACAACAAAGCAAAGGTGAGGCCAGTGATGGACCTCCGTGAACTGAACGCGCATGTTGATGCGTTCACGGCAGATGCTGACGTCTGTGCCGGCAATGTTCCAATGTGTCCCTACTGGATCTAAGAAAAAACATACCTGCAGGTCCGAATCAGTGAAACAATATAGCCGATGTGGGCATTTCAGACAGTGGTGTTTGCTGGCAGGAGGTACTGTCTTACCAGACTAGGCTTCGGGCTGAACGTGGAACCCCAAATAATGAAGACCACCATTAACGCTGTGTTGTCACAAGAAGAAGCAGTGAAAGATGGGACATCGGCGTACCTTGATGACATATATGTGAACGCATATATTGTTTCATCATCACGTCTAAGGCCCAACCTGGCTAAGTTGTGTTTGACATGCAAGGACCCAGAACGTTTGGAGAATGGCGTCTGTGTCTTAGGCCTGAACGCTCCACAGGAGCGAAGGACTTTGAAATGGGGGAGCGGAACTGCAGTTGTCTTCACGAGGCGAGCAGTATTCTTCTTGTGTGGAAAACTTGTGGGGCACCTGTTAGAGAATGGATCAAGGGTGATAGAGAGAGAGGGGGGAGGTGTGTAAATTATATTGAGACACGTTGACTGGTAGTCATGATCAGTTGATCGGATTACGTGTGAGTCACGTGATCAGGTTAGCTAAATCGTGGAGATTTGGTTCAGACAGAAGAGGACGAACGGCTTCACCGTTGTCTCCTCCCCTTCACTTAGATCAAGAGTCCTACGCAAGCCAGAGATTAACTTTCTATCTGCGATGCATCTGGAAAGTGAAATAAAAACTATAAAACAAATTCATCGTGTTTGAGTGAATGAACCTTCGTCCAAAACAGGTACCGTCTCCCCTCCAAGACACGAGATGTTCCAGATGGACCAACATTAAAGAAGCAGAAGGTATGTTGAAAAATACATGTACCATACACACATACACACACAACGGCGCATGAACATATCATTTAATAGAAAGAACAGCTAGACAATCACACACAATGTTAACTCTCATTAGATGATCACACACACACACACACGATTCCCTTTATAATACAACAACGAAACAAACCCTCAATTTGGCGTTCGTGGGACCAAGGCACTCATACAAGAGTGTGAAAAAAGTCGAGTCCGGAGATTACCATAAAAAATATTATATAGACACAACAAAAAGAAAAAAAGAAATATTGTACACTAGGCATAAAAGAACAACGGTGAAAAAATATAGACACAACGAAAAAAAGAAGAAAAATAGACACATCAAAAGTAGTATAGATAGATTTATATGCTAAATTAAGAAGAAATTAAATTTAAAAAAACAGATAGCTCGATCGACATACAGATAACGAATTGTTGAGTTTGAATATGAAAATTGAAAACACAGAAAGAAAAAATATTAACGTTACGGTGTAGAAAAATAAACAGTAGATATTGAAAAAATAACAGATACATCAATCGACTTACTGATAATAAGTTGTTAATTTTGAATATACAGCCAACGTGTAAAACAGAAAGAAAAAAAGAAAAAAGAAGAAATAGAACACATGAATTTAGTTACAGTGTGGTGGAATTACCAGAGAAAATACATCAATCCAAAAATAGTTGTTATGAGTTAGAAGTTACACAATTCTATACATTTAAAATTTTGCAATTTTAGACTGTAAAACTCGGTTTATTTTTGTGAAGAAACAAAGGACAGTTTCTGCTAATGTGATTTTTTTTCTCTAATTGTACGGTTTTTTCTTAGGAATTTTTTTAGATTAAGAAAAAACCCTAGAGTTAGGTGACGTTAACAATTTTAGTTTCCATCGATTATTATTTTGTGTTGAATTTTTGGTTGTGAAGGATTTTCTGGAAGTTATAAGGTTTTTTTGGAATTTTAATTGTAAATGTCTATGTATTTTTTGTAAGTGACTGTGCTTTTTTTTATTTTTGATATTCTGTGAAGTGGTAAAGGTGATGTAGCCGACCTCAGAATTGGTGACGTGGACAAATTGGGTTTCCAGGAAACTGTTTTGTTATTTTGAGTTTCATTATTGGTGAGATGAGACTTTGTGAATGCTTATAAGAATGTTCTTATTTTTATTTTTTATATAATTGATGTTTTCCCGAATAGGTATTGTGCGGGATTTTCTTGTTGTGGACATGTATTTTTTTCGCAGAATGGAGGAGGGATTGTGGGGTTTATTGCAATAATGAAAAATTTAAAAAGTAACTAAATGTTGTTAATTAAGTAATAATGATAGTAATCATAATAATAAAATTGGGAATAAGAGAAAGAAATAAGATTTAAGCAGTGTAAGAAAAAAAACACATCACTGGGTTGAATAAGGGTCAACGTGTTTTGACAGAATCAAAGGTTCAGTTTATATTTATTCTAATTTTCGAAATGGTGGTAGAATTTTTTGTTTCGTTTTTTCGTGGGATTTTTCTCCGGATGCGTAGTCATCATTAGGTATATACATTAGAATTGAAATGATTTAAAATAAAATGATATAGAAAAATAACGGCTGGCTTAGAAATCAGTTAGAATTTTAGAGAGGGGACAAGATAAATTACGTAAACGGATATTTTGAGTTTTCAGATGTGATAAGCCGAAAGAAAGAAATTTTCTTTTTGACAATTGTTTTTTATTTTTTTATGATGTCCATAACATTTTTCGCAAGGAGAGTAACTTGCTACGGAGATGATAAGCACTAGAGGTGTCCCTAATTAGAAAAATACAGATGGGAACCTGCGATATGTTGTGCTTTTTAAAGCATTCCGCATGTAATGGTTTCGAGCAGAGGATAAGTCTCGACACAATAAATTAAAAAGTCAGACGTTGGAAGGATATGATATTCCTCATAGAAAAAAAGGGCTATGAGAGTCAAAAGGCTAATCACATATAGCATAATGAAGTGAGAGAAAAGTAAAATGTACCGTATGTACGTAAGAAGATATACCTTATATTTTTTTAGAGATGCCTGAATGCAGGATATCTCTGCTGGATCTTGGAAGCTCTTATGAGGGAAAAGAAAAATCACAAAAATCGGCCCATTAGCTAGAATTTAGTTACCAAATAGGAATTTTGGCGCAAAGGGGTGAGTTAAGAGTGATATTTTCTAAGTTTTCATCAAGTTCCACGGGTCCAAGCAAGGAAATCCAAGGGAATCAGTGGATGAAAGGTATATCTTAAAACTTTGGAAGCCAACCACGAAGATAAGGCTCTAATTAATAGAACAACCATGCGGAAGAAAGGATCAAGGACACATTTGGACAAAGAGTCGTCGGTTTCGTAAAGAGGTAAAATGAGATCTTAGATACGGCATAAGGGTGGTTGGATGAAGCAGCTGACGTGAATTATAGGAGGTACTGTCCTACACCCAAAAGGAATATGTCAGGGAGATCAGATAGAGATTCTGGTCTAAAAAAATAAAATTATGAAGTCAGTTGGAAAAGGGCTGACTTGAGAAAAAAAAGTTTCGTTTTTTGTTTTATGGTGTCTGATCTTTCTTAGCCAAGTCGTTGTGTAGATATAGAAAAAAATGTACTAGAATTTAAAAATGCGTACATTTTTTTGAAAATAAGGATAGATGGACCAACATCCAAGACGCAGAAGCTATGTTGAAAAATACATGTACCACACACACACACAACAAACACACACACACAACGGCATATGAACATATCATTTAATAGAAAGAACAGCTAGACAATCACACGACATTAATTCTGATTAGACGATCACACAGGATCCCCTTTATTAGAGATAACAACGCAACACACCTACCAGTGTGCGGATGGATTTGTGTGGCAGCAGTCACCATAAAAAGAGAGCAAGTGCAGTCACCAAAGGCGGCGATGATGAAACAGCCGACGATCTGTTGGTTTGCATGGTGAAGGAGACCATCGCAAGGGTAAAGCAGAATGACCCCGCCAAAGGAGACTGTTGCGTATAGGGAGACAAACTGAACGTGTAGTGGATGCGAGCTCTGACAATGAGTGGGCTGTTGAAGAAGAATGGGGCTGCGATAGAGGACGTCTGCGTTTTTGCGACCAGGGAATCATGCTGCTCAAATCAGCCTGGCCGAGCTCAACGCGGCGATAAAATTATCAACCTGGCAGTCCAGTGGAAACTCAGGAAATAACGCATACACACATTCTCACTATGCGTCTACCACTGGATATCAGACACACGCGCATGCAAGCCCAGGGTGCGCACTAAGGCAGCCAGCGAGATGCTGATCAGACGGAGGTCGGAGACCGTAAAAAAAGCTGGTAATAGAGTACAACCTGTCTGTGGATGCGGTACTGGTCATTTCAAATTGAAACCTTGCTGATAGACTCATTCGGGTGCCACAGAGATGCTATGACACCATGAAGAAGAGAGCCGAGCCAGTATTATCATGTGCAGCCTCTATTGAGGTGGCGGATGAAATCAGGAATATACATCACCTCAGTGGACACCCCGGAGTGAGACGGACATGTTATTTTGTGTAGTTGTCTATTCCGTCGGTGTCCAAAAGTGCATTGAAATTGGTAGTAAAGGAATGCAAACTATGCCAGTCCATCGACCTCTCCCCGGCCAGATGGCGGAAAGGTCAGCTGGGAGTAGACGCGACTTGGAGCCGAGTGGGTATGGACATAACCCACTACGGTAGCCAGCATTTCCTCACCCTGATCGCTTGTGGACCGACAAGGTTCGCAATCTGGCGCCCGTTTATAAGACAGGATCCATCCAGTGTAATCCATGAATTGGAATCAATATTTTATGAAAGGGGGCCGCCTGAAGAGATCCTCACAGACAATGACACGGCCTTCTGCAGTGGGGAGTTCAGACGTTTCCTAGAGAAGTGGGGGGTCCAGCTAGGACACAGATGTGCATATGTACCGAGTAGCAAACGCATAGCAGAGCGGTGCCATCGAAGCGTGAAGAGGATTGCAGCAAGAAAACAATGCACGATCGCAGAGGTGGTCTATAGATATAATGTAACTCCAAAGGATCGCATGATTGCTGCAAGGGTACCCAACAATGTAATTCATTGCTATCGAGTGCGCATCAAGTACATTGACGCCCATCTGTCTGATCGACAGGAAACTCGAGGGCCGTATGAGTTAAGGGGCACTGTCTGGGTGAAGCCTCCCAATAATCGATGCACCAACAGCTTTCAAAGAGGGCGAATCACTGGCATCATCAGTGAGCAAACCGTGCTAGTCGATGGCACCCCATGGCATCTGAATGGTATCCGGCCTACCCTGATTACGAAACACTTGGCGAGTCGCAGTAATGGCGAATCATCCAACGATGACCTGTGAATCCGACCTATTACCCGTGATGGTACAACTGCGAACCCAAGGCTGATGCCGATAGTTCCAGCACCCCTTCTGAGAGCTTCGATGTAGATAAAGTATTTCAGCCAATCCCTCTTCGTAGGAGTGCTCGCAACAAACGACTACATCCAAAATGCCACATGTGTGGTGGAGACCAGGGGGAGTGTAGAGTTGAATGTAATAATCAAAGAAGAAAGCGCCCGCACGTGTGTGTGTATTGTGCGGTTATACAACTTACGTTCGGATGGGATCTCAGAGAGAGAGAGAGAGGAATTAAAGATGGCAGCAATTGATTTGTAAGGTGTATTCTTGTGGAATCTCACGAGATCTCATCTTCCACTGCACACGTATGCACATGGAACAGGGCGACTTTTCTAATAAAATGCCTATTGGCAGAGGATGTGGGGAGAGCACGTGCTGGAAGTTAGGAGAGAAAGTTGACAGTGACGAATTCTAGCTGAACTTTTGCTTATTGTATTTATTTTATTTTGTTTTGCTATTTAACAACCCATTTAACTGCAGTAATATAATATTTTGCTGTTGCACCTATCGCAAAACTGGCAGTGACGTAGGTTTACATTAATGAAAGACAATCTAAAAGATGCGATGACTTTCCAAAATATCGGCGAAAAAAGCGACACCACCCTGTAGAAAAGTTCCCAGTTTGGGATTAAGGAATTAATGTTTTTGCTAATAGTTTGATATTTGTCGTCGGAGGGATCGGGTTTCAAAATAATATAGATTGTGTGAAAATCCATCGCTTCTGTCGAAAGTTTCCGGCAGACATACAACATACATGCATACACCCATACACCATACATACATACACACATACATACATACATACATACATACATACACACATACATTTAAACAGAAAGGTGAGATTAATATTATAGATGAACATTTTCGGAATTTCATTATATAAAAAAATTAGTTAAAACAAATAATAAAATATACATATATATACACATATATATATATATACGCACACAAATTATATATATATATATATTAAATTGTAATTCAATGAATTTCAAAAAACTCTCATTGAAATGAAATGAAGTGGTTGAGTTTCATATCAAAGAATTTTTATTATTCTAAGCAAGACAAAGAATGCTTTAGAAAATAAATCTCCTTAACCTATAGGGTTTCGATGTCTACCATCTCATCAGAAGAGAGAAAATATTAGCAAATAGTTATAAAGGTATGCACCCTATTTGCTAAAGTCAGTGAGACATGGAAAGTCAAAGTGAAAATAATACATTTATCAGAAGTCCTGTAGCAGGAGGATTTGTAGAAAAAGGATATGAATGTTTTTGTAGATCCAGCTTGCTTGGTAAAATCCATGTTATACGTTCTTTACATCCGTTTGGTAATAATGACAATTTTTCGACATTTGTTGTCCGAAGGATCGAGCTTCAAATAATACAGATTCCGTGAAAATCCGTCGCTTCTGTCGAGAGTTTCCGGCAGGCATACATACATACATACATACATACATACATACATGCATAATACGTTTTAACAGATAGGTGAGATTTATATTATACATGAACATTTTCGGAATTTCAATACATTAAAACTTTAGTTGAAACTAATAATAAAGTATATATATATATATATACGCACACAAATTTATATATATATATATATATATATATATATATATATATATATATATAATGTGGAACAATAAAAGTGTCGTCCTAAAGAAAAAACACTGCAGCATTATATTAGAACTTTTATTGAAAAAATCAATTCAGCAAACAAGATTATGTAGTAAAGCTGGCATGTACTAAACGAAGCCAGATACAGCCTACATCACCGCCTCGATAAGGATCTCGAACTTGACGGTAGCTCAACGAATACTCGGTAGGACAACAAAGTAGACCAGCGGGTTCAGGTAGGGGGAAGAGGTGGAGAGTGAGAGTAGGTTGCAAATTTGTAGCACTTCTTCTGAAGCCAAGCCTGAGTCTCTTTGGACTTGTGGGCGGCACCAAGTTCTGTTACCACCCACAGTATCTCTCAATGATCACCTGAAACACCACACTTCTCAGCACATCTGGTTAAACGTTGGTGTTGAATTTCAAGCTGACTTCGAAGATGTGAGGTGGCATAAGGTGGCCCTCACTTGAAACCACATCAAAGACCATAACTGTAGCCGGAAATTCGTTGAGCTCTGCCTTCAAGCCTTGGACCATCCTTATTGCATTTAAGGGTTCTATGAATAGTCATGTCATAACTTGGATCAGTAAAGTGCATCAGTTGTACCGTAGCTCACCTCCAATCTCGCTTGTTTAATATTGTGTCATGTTCAGACATGGTAGAAGGCTTCTATCGTTCTTGGGATTTGTACAAAACTTACTATCTTGTAGACGATCTGCAACAAAATAAAATACCGGAGTTCATGAAACGGAAACGGAATCATCTTGTTTAATCGTCGGGCTACACTTTCATTGTTTTATCTTTGAACAATGCCTGTTTTTCTATACAAAACAAATTATACAAAAACATCAATTAATTAAAAAGCTCGACAGGTTAAAATATAATACTAAATTAAATTAATGGGGCATGCCTTTTCGTGCACTCTCGCATATAATATATATAAATATATACATATAATGTAATATATGCTATATATACATATAGATAGATAGATGCATAAGATGAGCCCAAATTTGTCCTATCACCAGTCACACTCTGTTAGATCTTAGTCATTGGAATGTATCTCTGTTAAGATAATATAGAAGGATTTTATTTGGAAAATGGACCCTAAAAATGTGTCGGTTTCATTTTATGTTAACTACTGTTTTGAAGCGAGACACGACTGAAATACATTAATAGTTAAACTGTTCTGAGGATTTACATTACTCGAAATTAATTATTAGTAGACCCCATTTCAAGTATAAACGGTTTTATTGGATAATTGACAACAAAAGACAATAGTTTGCTAGGCACAATTGTCTTTATGAAGATTATTATATTGGAGTCATGTATGACACCTTCGATTTGTGAGTCTTTACTTTTATTTTTGTAGTCCTTGTCACCGCAAGAAAGAGATATTACAACTTGGCACGTAAATTCGGATTGTGTTTTACAGCAGGTTGCGTTAAGTTAAAGTGTCAATTCACAATAAATTTAAACTTCTGCAGGTTAGTACTGTTAGGGAAGCAGGGAAGTATAATTGAAAAACGAAGTGTGTCAGTTCAAAAGAAGAAAATCTATTAGAGTAGAAGTATTTCCGTCATAAAGGTATCTCGATAGCCAAAACATAAGATTTTATTAGGTGCGAAAAGGGTATGTACGTTGAGGGGGATAAAAGTGCCATGAGTTCATCAGAGAACATTTCCTTACAGCACTTATAAGATGCTCCCAGGAAAGTAAACGATAAATTCCAGGAATTCGGATCGAACTTCTGATAAATTATATCCGAGAAAATGTACACCTAAAAGGCAAATATATTCGATTGCACGAGTAAAACATTCCACAGCACCATCTTCAATTTATTTGAACATATATGCATATTTGTGTGCACGTGAATAGGTGTGTATTGGCCTATATTTGCGAATGTGTTACCGACTGTATTATGTATAAAGAGACTATTCCTTATACGTTACTAAAAAATCGATTACGTAAGTTAACGGAGCTGCATAAACATAATATTACTACAAGGAACTTTGAATAATACGTGCGGCAGAGGTTGAAGGACTAGGACAAATAAATTAGAGCTAGTCATTTTTCTGAAGCTTGAAGGTTCGATCGTCAGTGTGGGTGACTGAAAATGCAATTGCGAATTAATTAGTCCCTCTCTCCAGTCATGGCTACCGGAAGGAGGTCATGCTACCCTTATAAATTAAACAAAGAGTTTTGTTCTAATATCGGTGAAGATTCATCTGATGGAAGTCTGATCGTCCGAATGCTGGCGAAAATGACATTCAAACTGAGAGCTGTAATCCGAAGAATTCAAATGATAGGAATAACTAATTTTCTTCTCAAATATTTAAAAAAACGGCAAGTCACATATTTTCATTTGCTTTTTGGGGAGCTTCAATTTTGTCTAGCCCCGCAATTTAAATTAATCGTTTGCTTTGTAATATTACACGTAAAAATGAAAATATAAAAATCAGGAAAATATGTAACATATATGCATATATTTTCAAGTGTATTTTTACAAGCGGGCAAAGGATCGCACTGCTTCTTTCATTCGTAAAATACGTTTTAATAGGATATTTTAATTTGTCCAGATTCCGTATATATTATTATAGAATTGTGATTTTGAAAACAAAAACAAGTAATTATGTGCAAACAGTAAGAATTGAAACTGTAGCATTCATAGATGGTGACGTTACCACTGTACCAACGTTATACGCATATGAATTGATTAAACATTTTTTTTTTCAAATTTGACCCATTTTTGACCCCTTAAAAACTATTTTAATCGGTTAATGACCCATAAAAATCCAATTATTTGGGGTCCCTAGCGCTGTTCTGTGTCTTTTAGTTTCGGTAAAAATAGAATTTGAAACATGGAGACAGACAGAGACACACATAGTTTTTACATATTATCATCTGATTACCCTTCTGTTTTCTGTTTTCAATGTGTAGAATTCTGAATTATGGCCTGATTTCTAATAAAATGTGATAAAAATATAAGCTCGTTAGCGAAACGCCGACCAAAGCGAAAAGCCGACTAAAGCTGGTAAGATCAGTTTGGCTTTCGACATTGTCAACGCGTTTAACGGGGCGTTATTTTCTTTCGGAATACAACTACGAATATTGCTTTATTACTTTTTGCAGTTTTGTTCTTGTTTATCTTTAATTTTTATACTTTCTCTTTCGCTCCCTCCTCCATTTAAACATACACGCCTTCTCTCTGCTTTTTTTTTTCTTGTTAACTGTCTTGTCTTAAATTTACGATGCGGGTTATAGCATAAAACAAATTTGTTCAGAAGCGGAAAGAGAAAAAATTAAGTGAAACAAAAAAGAATAATTTAAAATAGGAAAACAGAAGAAATCGAACGAAAGAAGAAAACCGGAATTACAAGTAGTCATCTATAATTATTTCTTCCGCCAGTTCCGCAGTTTATTTCATTTTATTCTAATTTATATCTCTTGACGAGAGTATGTGGGTAGCGTTAATTTTATTCTCAATATTAGTTTAGCGCAATGTTTTATTTAAATTCCACTCTCCTTCTACTTTTTCGATTTATTTCTGTGTGGAAATGTTATTAGAATTCTAATAAATTATTGAATTAGACTACAAACGGAATGTCCCGATCAGTCGAGGCGTACACTACGTGAATAATTTATCCGCGTATTCAGTTTGAGCGCAGAGCCAGTCGAAGGTGCTAAACTGGAAGTAACACAGACCAAAACGAGAAACGTGTCACTTTAAACTGAAAGGTAGAAACACTTAATATTGCGGCAATTCTTTTAAAGCAGAACTAATGCAATTACAGAGTCTAATTTATATTATTCAGAAATTAATTTTAAAATCAAAATGAACGAAGTAAAAAAAAAACAACACCAATAATGGATTCGTAATAAAATATTCAGTGAGTTTCGGAGAATTTAATATGATTTTGCTATATAATAGTTTTACAGTATTTCGTCAAAGGGACTGAAAATTATTGCAGAATCTTCTTTCAAACAGTTCTGAAATGTACATGTAATGTTTGATTCTTTTTCCTTACTAGTAGGGAAATGCCATTAGCACATTATGACTTGCCGTGACATCTTCCACTGCGTTTCTACCATTATAAGAAATCAATAACTCGGCAAAAGTTGAACTATATTTCCTGGATTTTGTAGCATTGTGATTACAGCGTGTAGATAAGGTATATATATATATATATATATAGAGAGAGAGAGAGAGAGAGAGAGATATAGATATAGATATAATTATTTTTTTACTATAATAATTTAATACCTACAGACACTAGTGTTTCATCCTTTCGGGATTCTTCAGTGCAGGGTGTCACGATTACTACCAGTCGAACGATTCGAACACCGCGACACGAGACATCTCTGGCTCGATTAGCGGAGGCCGTATCCATTCGGCTACCATTAACCGTGTAAAATAGCGTTGAATTTTAAACATTTTAATTTAAATGTTCATTACGTCAGACAATCCCCATACAATTGCTGTTGCTCCCGTCTTTTTTTTTAGATTTTATCATTAAGGAAAACAAATTACTAAAAAGTAAATCCGTCGATTTCAATTTTGATGAGTAAGGGCGAAACATATACATTGACTCGGTTTGATTTTTTTCCTCTATTTCCCTACTTTTATTTTTTAGTCGCTATCCATTTTAGTTTTCTCCTCGGTCTTTTTTTTTAATATAAAATGAATTCCGAAGGAATATGTCTTCCCTTCATGATTGCCTTAATAAAGTTTTGTACCCCCAAGAAAATCACTAAATATATATATATATATATATATATATATATATATATGTATGTATGTATGCATGTATATATATATATATATAAATATATATATATATATAAATATATATATATATATAAATATATATATATATATATATATATAAATGTATATATATATATATATATATATATATATATATATATATATATATATATATATATATATATATATATATATATATATATATATTATACATGTTTCGTTGTCCGGGCAAGTATATAAATATATGCATATAATCCAACTTGGACTATAACCAGCGAACTAAATCTTCATTTATTAGCGTGGAATTTGACGGAAACTAGTCTCTCCTCTGTTTATGAAATATTACAATTGCCTTCTCATTTATATGCATACGCGTGTGAAAACTGACCTCTGAACTTTTTTCTTTGTCTTCTATTTTACCGGGTACTTATTTTATTGATCCACTAACTTAGTTCGATTCGGACCTAAGAATTCACCCGTGTCCGTTCGTTTGTTCGCTCACACAATTCTCAATTACTACCTATTACATTCTTTCTGAAGTTTTGCATGAAGTTACAACTAGGCAATGGAAGAAATGTAACATTTCGTATATTTAATAAAGATTTTAGTTGCGTCCCAAGGAGGTCGGGACATGAATTTTTTCCGACTATTAGATTTTGCTGCAACTTACCTAAAAGCAAGACCGTGTGGATATACATCTGGAAACGCAATATTTGACCCTGGAAAATTTCATGTTGTATCCTCAGCAGGTCAAAATGGACAAAAGTAGCAGTTTCCAGGACATAAAATCTTTTCCGACCATTAGATTTTGCTGAAAATCATCTAAAAGCGATATATATATATATATATATATATATATATATATTTAAAGGGTGATCCAAAAAACCAAAAGCTAAATCGAGGCCATCATGAACATATGCTGTAGAATGGAGAAAAACAAGGACAAATTACCTAGTGTTTTGATGTGATGTTTGGAATATAATAAACTATTTAGAACTAAAGTTTAATTTTATTCAGACAACACACTAAGAAACGGGGCCTAATTAGAGCTGGGGCCCATTTTGGTGGGGTCTCCCTGTATAAATATATATATATATATATATATATATATATATATTTATATATATATATATACAAGCTGTACCTGACCACGCGTTGCTGTAACTCGGTTTTCTAAAATGGAACACAAAAATCAAAAAAGACTAAATATATGTTTTATATGTTTGTTTTCTCAATATTTGTGGATACACAATATTTTGAGGTGTACTATTTTCTGTGCAGATTTTGAGATTGTCTGATATTCTTACGGTAGAACACGCAATATATATGCTTTTCTATGTGAGAAGCAATCAGGGTGTAAATGTAAGTCACACACATCCAAGAAAATTGCATATCTTGAATTAAAATGGTATATCCGTTTAACGCATTCAATGCACGTTTACTTCCCGATATTCCTGAGGTTATAGACGTGTATGCGAGTTCGCACTTGGAAATCTCGTAAAGTAACAAAAATTAGCCGGTATTTTGCACAAAACTGTAATGTTTTATAAAAAATAAATGGATGTAAAAACTAGAAATAAAACTGTTTAAAGTTTCGTAAACAGTTGTTATTATTGCAAAGGAAATTTATTGCTTTCAGGTATAATGTCTGAGAATATTCGTAAGTATTTTAGTGCTTCTTAATTATTGTAACGAAATTCGGAAATCAAAGTATTGATTTTTAAGTGAAACTGATGGTATCTTCTGAATTGCCATGTTGCAGTAATGAAAATGTATAAAATTTACGAAAAACTATGAGGCAGAAAATGCTATTAAAAGAAAATAGTTTTCAATGAAATTATACATTTTAGTTATTTCCCTTGTGTTTACATTTCTAAAGAAATGGCAGAAACACTAGAGGAAGACCTCCAATCTGTAGTGGAATGGGGACAAAAGTGGTTGGTCGCGTTCAATGCTGTCAAGACTAAACTAGTTTCATTCAATAATTACAAGAAACCTTCTCTACCACCCATAGTAATGGCCAACGACTCTTTATCAGATAGTCCATCTTTCAAACACCTTGGCCTAACGTTCACAGGAAACATGAGTTGGAACAATTACATTGAAGGCATTGCCAGGGCCGCTGCAAGAAAGGTGGGCTCTCTCTACCGTGCTAGAAAACTACTAACACCCGAAAGTATCCTGTACCTCTATAAGGCAACCATTCGCCCATGTATGGAGTAGTGCTGCCACATCTGGGCTGGTGCAGCTGCTACTAGTCTCTCGCTCCTTGACAAGGTTCAAAAGAGAGTCGCAAACCTGATAGGCCCTGAACTGGCATCTAAGCTTCAGCCTCTGTCCCATCGACGAAATGTTGCATCCCTCTGCCTTTTCTACAAGTACTTTAGTGTTGAATGCTCTGACGAACTGCAATCACTTGTGCCCCCACGACGTGAGCACCCTCGACAAACCTGACAGGCTGCTAAATCCCACCCCCACACTGTAGAGATCCCTAGATGTAAAAGATATTTTTACTCCAATAGTTTCTTCTCCAGAACCGCTAGACTCTGGAATTGCATTCCAGGTCCCTGCTTCCCCAACAGTACTGACGTGCAGAAGTTCAAGTGTAACGTGAACCGACACCTTGCTGCCCAAATCCCTACATAGTACCCTAGTAGTTGCTGCCCCTGATAGTAGCCCCCTACACCAAAGTGGCAATTTGCCTTGTTTGGGGTGAAAATGTAATAAAAAAAAACGTCACATATCACGTGACAAGACAAACATAGACGAAATCATTTTTCCGTGTTATCATTGAAAGCCGAAATAATTGTGACATGTCGATTAGGTAGATAGCATTGCTTATAGTTGTAATTGACAAAAAATGTAAGTAGTTGTTATGTTTCTTTTTATTTACGTAAATACACCCCTTTTCGGTTGACGAATATTACTACAATAATGAAAAAGCACCCTTTTCTCGGCAGACGTGAACGATGAACAATTCGTATTGCATTCTTTTGGTACTTTTGCAAATTTGTACCCGGCTCTTCGAGATTTTTTGTCAATTATGGTGCGGGCCTGAAAAAACCTCTTGTAAATTTACTGATTATATATATATATATATATATATATATATATATATATATATACATACATATATATATGTACATATAAACATACATCTGTGCATATATATATATATATATATATATATATATATATATATATATATATATATATATATATATATATATGGATCCACTTATTTAGTGTTTCCTTTTTAAAATTATGTGTGTTTTAACTCTTTTTCAAAGTGTTTTAATATGTTTTATTAAATTCTTGTTCTTATATATATATATATATATATATATATATATAGTTTCCTCAAGAAAAGTTGCATTTTGTATCGTTTATTTACTTTTATTATTATTTTTGCAATGTTTTATCAACAAAGTTCGTTTTTCATCAGGAAAGAGTGAATCGTTTTTTTATCGTAAATTGTTAAGTGAAAGTCTTTTCAAGAGAACTTACATTTTTATTTTTTTAAAGACAATTTGCTGTAAACATACTTTTTTTGGGGGGGACAGAATTTTTTTATAAGAAAAGATGAATGCTTTTTAATGAAAACTGTAAATTGTTACGTGAAAGTGTAGAACAGTTTTTTGCTATAACAGAATATACACATTATGTTTTATCAAGAGATGCAAAAAACAAAAAAAATGTCAGTTTTGTGTTTCAACATTTGTACAAGGTTCGGCTTAATCATGTGATTGCCGATCAAGCCTTTAACCTAAGTGACGGAATATTCCAATGATTTGCGTCAAATTATGAAAGAATATATTCTTTTTAATTTCGTCTCCTTTTCATATTTTGAGTGGATTCTCAGCGATGGTAAACTGACAAATTAACTTAAACGCAAAAAATTCAATAGTCAAAGATGTTTAAGAAGTGCTCAGTTTATCATACAAACTCTTAATAAATTGATCACTTTTTTTGGAAACAATCAAGGGAAACACGAAACCAAATTATTCCCAGTATGTTTGGGCGAGGTTATTTTCGTTTATATTTTCAATATTCTCAGTAGATTATTATTTATTTTTAGTTTTAAAGTCCAAAACCCAATATTTAAAGATGTGTAGGGGTCGCTAATTTTCTAATAAACGTAAGTACCGAGATATTTGCGGTGGTTTTACGATGAAACTTTTTATAACTTAGTGTATTAATATTATTTTTACGTAAAAATACTATTTACGTTTTACTCTAAATAATTTACCCATATTGTGAATACGCTCTCTTTGCATTAAGCGAGACCGAAAGTTCTTTTTAGTGATGTTACCTGATTGGGGAATCACAAAAGCTCAGTGATATTTCCACAAACAGACAATTGCCACATCGTTACAAAGAAAACCACCTAAATTAGTATATAAAAATTAAGTATAATGTTATGATTATAACGAGATATATAAAAACAGCTATGGATTCGATGAAAATGCTATACCAAAATGTTAAAGCATTAAACGTTTTTTTTTTTTTTTTTTGCAACCATGATTTTTTTATAAGAAAAGAATGTTTTTTGACACGCTAAATTGTTAGGTGAACATGAATTGTTAGGTTGTAAGAGAATGTACTAATTATCTTTTTGGCAACATATACACCCCCCTAAAATGTCGATTTAGTGTTTCAACATTCGAAAAATGCTCGGCTTGATCCGGTGATTGCCGGTTGAGCCTTTCCATAATTGATGGAAAATCACAAATATTCAGGTTAATATCCGCCGGAGTACAATTCCGTTTAATTTCATTCTTTTTTTTTCAATTTTTGGAGTGGATTATCAGTGATTGCCAACTAATACATTTTACTAAAATTCAAAACATTCACTAATTAAAGAATTTTAATGGGATGTTTTTTTTTTCTTATATACAGTCCAAGTAAATCGATCCTCCTTATTGGAAACACTCAATGAGAACACGAAACCAAATTATTGCCATAGAGATCCATTTCAGGGTTTTTTTTCGCAATATTTTCAGTATATTATGATTGATTTGACTCTAAGCTACCAGATTCTGAAAAATTTGTTTTTAAATGATAAAAATTCAATATGTACAGATTTTTTAGGAGTCACTCAAGTTCTACTATAACGTAATTAGACATAGATGTTTCTGGTGGTTTCACGATTAAACTTTTGTTTAACTTAGTGTACTAATGTTATTTTTTAAGTTAAAACAATATTTTAGTTAGAATATAAATTCCTAAATTCATTTCACTCTGATTAATTTACCGATATTGTAAACATATTCTGTTTACATTAAGCGAGACAGAAATTTCTTTTTAGTGATGTCACGTAACTAGTGAATCATCGGCGAGCAGTGATATGTACCCAATTAAAAAAATAGTCGCATCGTTACAAAGAAAACCATATAAGTTATAAATTAAAAATTAAGCATAATGTTATAATTAAAAGGAGATTTATAAAAGCGCGGAGGGTACGATGAAACACGATAGCGAAATGTCAAAGCATTATTATTCCCAGTATGTTTGGGCGAGGTTATTTTCGATTATATTTTATGGTTATTTTGTGTATGGACTACGAAAAAAACAATTATTTTACATTTAATATATATATATATATATGTGTGTGTGTATATATTAGTGTATTTAGGCAACGTTCCTTCATTCAGGCTAACATTATTAAAAACAACAGGGATACCTTGCTTAATGGTTCTTTTTTCATTTTTTGTGTACAAATTTCAATGCCCCTTAGGAGAGTGTAACTCCGAAAATAAATACGCATATATTGCACATACAAAAACAACATTGTCTCGTCGATTAACGATGCATTTGAACAGTACTAGTTCAATATACCAGCATTTAATCAACATAGCTGTCTCCCCTCTAATCTTAGAAAGGTCCTCATAGACAACACAAGGATTTTGCAACGAGAAGGTAATTGTAAAAAATTAAAAATACTTGAAGCACTATATATAAAAACCCAGCATCCATCTATAAATAGCATAAATTTTGAAAGTAGCAATAATGTGCTGAAATGTTTAGCATAACCAGTATACGACTGATTTTACTAACATTCCTTTTTATCATCCTAATTTTTAATCGAGTTTTTGTCACTCGTAAATGTATATTTTAATCGACTTTTCATTAACTCTTTTTATTATTCGTAACTATATATTTCACTTCTATTTTTTAATTTTATCTCCACCTGATGATGATTCAAGAAAGAATCGAAAGCGCTCGTGTGAACCATGGAACATTTGTAAATACCTTCCAGCTTGAAGTTAAAAACATCTTACGAAAGATCGAAAACATGAAAAAAAAGAATCATTCAGCAAGGTATCTCTGTTGTTGTTTTTTTTTAAATAATGTATTCCTGAATATATATATATATATATATATATATATATATATATATATATAATGCGTCTAGGAGGGAAGGTAATGAGGGCAGACTGACGATGGAAACTTAGTGTCTGTATATCAGAGGTCGAAATTTCTTGCATCTATATTGTCCATTAACAACCGTTTGCAGTAAGTTAATGTGCTTTTCCCACCTAACGCCACATCACATGACTGATAAATTTTTCTTATTTCCACTTTCGGCGCCAATTCAATTACCTTTTTCTCACACACGTTTTCATTCTCGTCTCACCTAAATAGTTTCAACTACGCAAACATATTTTCAGGATTTCATTATTTCTAATTCACTATTCAAACTTGCACAAGAAACTCAATACAGTCTGAAAAAAAGAGATCATTCAATAATGAGAAACAGTGAGCTTTCTTTAAAAGTGCATATGTCCTCAGGAATTCATATACAAAAGTAAAAAAGAAAAACCGAAAATGTTGTACTCTTTTTTTTTTACTCATGTTCACCCCTTACAAAGCATATCGCCACTTGGACATAAGGGGCTACTATTTGGGGCCGTGTCTAGGAAAGATTAACAAGATATTTATTTATATTACATTTAAACTTCTGCATATCAGTACAGTAAGGGATGCAGGCAGCAGCAGTGGAAAAGTTCGAGAGAAGAAACTATTAGAATAGAAATTTTTCTGGTATTTAGGGACACCAACAATGAAGGTGAGATCTTATTGCTAAGCGGATTTGTCGGGAATATGTACGTTGAGGGGGTACAACTGAAACAAGTTCATCAGAACAAATCCAATTAACATATTTGTAAAACAGGCACAGCGATTCAATATTGCGGCGTTGGAGCTTAGTTCATAAAGTGGGACCGATTAGAGTGACAACTCTTTTTTGGACTTTATCTAAGAGGGAGAGATTAGTGGTAAGTACTGTCTAATAAAACTAAATCAACAATCACGAGGAATATATATATATATATATATATATATATATATATATATTTAATATCGTAAGGTTAATAAATGTTACTATATATGTGTCTATTATAAACATAAGGGGATCTGTCACCGAAAGTAATCGTTGTGATGAAAATATAGTTATCTAACTTACGCTAAAATTTTATCATAGAATATTTCTACGGTTTCGCATCGCTCTATTCTGTCAGAGATCTTACACGTGTTTCATCAGATCGTTTTATTTTCTTATATGGAAAGAGTTTGATTCTTCTCAAATATGTTTTCTTCTTAATAAAACATAACAGGATCTTGTTTCCCTATCAAAACAAAGCAAAGCCACCTTTCTCTTAACATACGCTTAGGGTAAGGCGCATATTCCACGACAATAATTATTTAGAAAATGCTTTCCGTCCGAGAAACACATAACCACCAAACTGATTCCCCGCTGACTACAATATAGTCATAATTGTTTTTTTTTATTATGTAATGTATGCCCATGCTCTATTATAAAATTAACCTGTTATATCAATCATTCTCAAGCCTCTAATGGGCTCTTCCATCTCTCAACTTATAATAATTTCTACTGATTGATTCTGTTGATGAAATGGCGTTTGGTTTTGATAAGTGGTGTCCTATTTTGTAAAGAAATACGAATAATGAAAAATAGATCTCCTATAAGGTTTGAATAAAGAGAGAACGTTAACAGAAATATCCAAGACACTTATATGAACTAAATAGTTGTATTTAAGGGCAATATTTTTTAAGTGATTTTTAATAGTATATACTAGTCTGCAGTAAATTATTAGAAAAATCAGGAAATAACGTCGAACAGTTTTCCAAACATTCGCATTTACTTATCGTATAATCTAATTACTAACGCTATCGAAACTTCCCTCAACCTCAGTGTCCAATAGCATATGGTATTCTGATTTTCTTGTTTTGAATGTTCTTGCCAATAACTGCGCCAAAATAGCATGGTTCAAGCTAAAAATATAATTGGCTCAATATGAGAAAATTTAATAATCAAAACCGATTTTAGATTGACTTTTCTGGTTTTTCTATGACTTCCTTTTAATTTCAGGCACGTTTATTTTTCCGCTTTATTTTATTTTCTTTAAATTATGTCTTTATAATCATACTGATTTCCATATCTATGAATTCAAATATAAATGATTAATTCATACAAAATTAAAATCTATGCACCCCGCCACATCGTTGTAGATATTTTAATACACATGCGCGCAAATGCTTTGGACAGCCAAAAAGTAGGAAATAAGAAAGCCTTACTTGCTGATGTCTGAGATAATCCACCATGACTTCTTCCCTACATTCTTTTAAAAATTTTCTTTAGAGAACGTGACACCGCTAGTGAGGTATCTATAGTCAGGCAGTCTCCCCTGGTGGAGCTTATCGCTGCCATATTAGTGGGAACTATTCCGGATTTTACATTGTTCTTCAATTGTCTTCCTTTTTTTACTTATCCTTTTTCCAGCTTCTCTGCCTCTGTTTAACTATTTCTTGCTCTAAGCAACCCTGCTGACTTCTGTCACAAACCTCGTAATATATATATATTAGTCAGTAAGTATCGAGATCTGAGTGCAACTCCAGGATAAGGGTTATGGTAGAAAGTGATTATTTCAGGTGGCGGCTCAAAATGTACATGGAGATGACCTTGCTATAGTCAGCTGAGCAACAGATAAGCGGTACAGAATAGCAAATGCTGAGAGATCATGAAAAAGGGCCATTGTTCAAGGAAATTATGTGTAGATTAAGGCAAAGATAGATATTGAGGAATTCTTTTGACAGTGGCCGTATTTTGAAGAGGGCTTTCTGTGCAAGTTTTTCAAGCGAAACAATATATTAAAACTCAATCGAATTCTTACCATGAAAATAACCGTACAGTCGACATAGACTCCTGAAAAGTCTTGCGTGAGAAATGCATCACAAGGAGTTGAAAATTTCATCGTGTACTGGATTTCAAAGACTTTTTTCTGAAAAGTTGTGATATAGTGATCAACTTCGTCTGTTGAGATATATATATATATATATATATATGTGTGTGTGTGTGTGTACCTGTGTGTATCAGTGTGTGTGTACCTGTGTGTATCAGTGTGTGTGAACGCATCTAATTTGTATTTGTCCCCTTTCTTAAACTCAGATGATGCAATGTATTAATTTTATATTTTCTAAGATGTACGTTAAAGTGTTCAAAATAGTTTGTGCTAGTGTTCTTACTAAAACCCGTTTCCAATGAGTAGTATTTTATCCGAAATAAACTTACCAACAATTATTTGTCGTAAGCAAACCGAACCATTTTTACTTTATTTTTTGTAAAGCAGAGATATAAAAATTAAAATTGGGAGTCTGATGTATAAAACGATAACCAGACAATTGTAAATTTTTATTTAAAAAAAAAAACGAAAGCTTCTTAATCAGCCACATATGCCTAAGTAAGACGTGTTGACCTATATAAGACTATGACTATCAAACTTTATGCTGGTGTGTACATTGTGTCATACCGTTTTTACTTTAAATCTATAGACTCGCAAGTAATGCGATGTAAAGAGAGAAATGTATAAATTTACTCTTATACTGCCGATGTGTCGAGTGTGAACTCCGAACGAAAGCACACTTGCTAAGCTTTCGGACTAGGGTAAAAGTCTAGTAGTTGTTATTTCCAAAGCTCTTATGAGAAGGTATAAAATACAAACCATTTATGATGTGAAGTAATAATGTTGGTAACGGACAACGATGCTTTTGAATCAGAGGCTAACTAATGATTTCCATGACGAATAAAACGCTACTTGTATATTTTTCCTAACAAACTCACCAGCTTAACATGCACATGCTTAACAAGTAACATGAATTGTAAGAGATGCATTGAAAACCCCAACAAGGCCGATGTACAGACGATGGGCTCACTCTAATGTGATAGACAGCACAACTTACTCTATCGCATGTCTCTGTAAAGCCACTATTCTTCCATGCACACAAGGGCCGCTGCATCAACCAATAGTCATTTTCTATTGGACAGATCTAAAGAGGTGTCTCTAATATAGTGTGCTGTGCAGTCAACCAGGCCCCATCGCCACAAAAAGTGTCTTTCCGTCTCATGTTTTACAAATACCTTAATGAAATATTTAAGTAAGAACCTGATATAGATCATATTAAAAATAAATCAATTGATTTCGAATCATCTACTTTTGTTTAGATCATGTTCGTATATTGTTATTTCGCACACGTTTACGTCGATGTAATATCCGATCATCTGCAGGACTGTCTTGTAAAAGTCAGATGTGGTAGATAATGTACCTGCTAACATCAGTTGAAAGATAAACTATTAATTTATGATAGATCCTGGCGAAAATTAAAATACGATTGCCAATTTCTTAAGACTTCCATCCAGTCATGTATGACGAAACAAAGGAACGCACGTTACAGTGTGAATTAGATAAAGGGATCCGTTCAAATTTCGCCATAAATTCCATGTTCGACAGAAAGATTCCAGAGTTCGACAAAATACACGTAGAGAGAATGTTTCAAGACGAGAACAGTTACTTGTAACTTGTACTCTTGGACACTTTTTCAAAAAATCGTACAAAAATAAAATGTATTAATCCAACAAACAATGTTAGATACTGTGCTGGACTGACGCTAATAAAATGGGGGGCGTGCACATACACACCTTCCAGATGGAGGCTTGATCTACATTCCTGTCTCCTATAAAATGATCGGAACTGTAATTATCACCTTAAACAAAGAAAGGTTAACATTCAAGGTCGAGAAATCGGAATTTTGCAAAGCAAAATAAAAAGAACAATGTGATATATTTTATTGTTTACATTTCATGAATGTGGGTTAATGTTTAAAAGAGACAGTTAACAAAATAACAAAGAGGAGAAAGAGAGAGAAGGAGAGAAAAAAATCAGACCGGCACTTTCAACATGACTGACATTTTTCCCCCGATGCAGCCCCCACATATACACACCCTTACAGCTAAACACCGCTCTCTTTGTTGATGGGCAAAAGATTCAATGTAAATAAACTCATATGTTGATAAAGGTGTTTTATTGTGTTGTGTAGTGGAGGTTCATATTTAAAGAGATATAACGGGTAATTCATATTGGGCCAAAAATATAACGGATATAACGATAGTGATGAGAGAGAGACATTTATACATATGCAGTTCTGTTCTGAGATACTTGGGACTTCTTATAATTCTTGTAACACATAGATGAGAGATAATATTCTTGGGGGAGTTACGCAATGTTCATAATAAGATGTTTAACACATTACCATTTAATTTGTGTAATGACGCCACATAACAAACAGTTACAAAATATTGATGGTGATTCTTTATATCATTGGACCGATCAAATGATGATGGCGTCAGGAATTCACATTTGGGATCTACATAGTTTAATGTTCTTTCCTTCTCTTCCAAAGGAGTCTGACTCCAACTCTCACTCTGACTGACTAGCAGACTCAACTGTTCTACCTCAACTACTGCTCTAATCTGACTAACTAGCTCCTATATTGAGAATCCCTCTTTTGCTATGACGTCAGAAACGTGTTTCCAAAACGTGACCAATTCACGTGTCTACGCACACGTGTTTCCTAACAAACTTTTGACAAACAAGAATTCTCAACAAACCTATTTTTAACCTAATCTATTTTAATTAATTTATTTTTAATGTGTATAGTTCATTCTTTTTAGTTGACATTTTTAATATTGAATTTCATAAAAGAATGGGCAATCAATTCTTTGCACAATATAAACAATATCTAACTATTTGTAATAGAATTTAACAATAGGCCTTTTTAATATTCCGATTTCTAACATTCTATCTCCCAACCTTGCTTACAAGGTTCGAGTCTCGGTGTATCCTAATCTCATTTTCACTTATCTAATGTTCTTCTTATTTACATGGAAAGGGACAGCTCTTTTTTCCTGTAACATTTGCTGATTTTGATAGCACCGGCAAAACATTGCCAAGTGTACATTCCTGGGCATTTAAGCAAGCGAGAATAGTATATATATATATATATATATATATATATATATATATATATATACATTCAGTAGCGCAACAATATTGAATTAAAACTAGAAACTTATACTCAAAATAAAAATAAACAATAGGTATCTTGCACACTAATCAAGTCTACGTTATTAACGTCTTAAAATTAACTTATAATATTTATTTGCAAAGGTATATCTCATCCCAATAATATGTATTATTTTGTGTTCGAATTTAATAACTATATTTTCACTTTGTCTTAAGAAATTTTCATTCTTAATAGGTTGACAACAAAATACCTTGGGCTTCTCTTCAGCCGACTACAAGACGGTGGCTTTCTAATTCAAAATAAATATATTGCTGAGCCGCTCTTCTAAATAATCAAGTTCTACCCACTCACCACCATCATCACTATCGTCATGGTCTTATCCCTTCGTCTACATAACACGCATTGAACTCTTATCTTCGAGCAGATTTTTAGTCGTGATAACGGGTTACTGTTTAGGAATAAAAATACTTTTACAGGTACTATATGATAGCTTTTGATTTTGTGATTGTTTGCTGAATTCTCCCAGGAAATACGTGTACGCGGATTTCTTCGGTTATTTTTATAATTTATGAATGCTGTCCATACAAATTCATGTATGCGTCTATAGTTACAAATGTCTTATTCTGTATATTTATTTTGATAAAATGTGTTTTTTATGTCTTTTAATACGGTATATACGTTTTTGTTGGTATATTTCTGTTAGCGTATGGAAACTCAGCGTTTAGAAACGGACGAATCGTTCGCTTATGAATTCTTGTCTTATTTTATTTCTCGTATTTCTTCTTGGGATTTTATTCCATTATTGACGATTGCTTAAATTCAGATCGCTCTTCTGTTTTTTTTTTATGTTTCGTTTCCAAACGCCAAGTTGATAAATGGAGGAAAGGATATTGTTTTATATTTCCTCGTTTCTTGTTGTTCCTTTCGTAATAGATCAATTGTGGAAAAGAATAACTAAAACGTTAAAAAGTAATCTCAGAAAATACGCATGCAAAAAGGAGAGACGGGACAAAATGGAGAGGAACAAGGAAGAGAATGCAATTACGAAATAGAGACAAAAAAGCAAGAAATTATTGAAAGAGAAAGTAGGGGGTAAACGAGAGAAAGGAGAGACAAATAGTAGTAACAAAGTAAGAGAAAGAAAAAAGAATAAAAAGAAAGTGATAAAATTATATATACAGTAAAACTCCTTTAATTTGAACTTCCTCTAAAGTGGGACTTTCTCTCATTTGGACTTTTTTTAATCGATGAAAATAGAAACTGCAATGAGACTAATTCAATGATTAACTAAAAAAAACTGTATTTTACATAAATGTATGATTTCTGTAGATGATAACTTTGGTAATAAATACCTAACAAGTAAGAGTAGATTTAATTTATTTTCAATGGTTTTGTTCTTGGTAATAATATTTAACAATTCTTACTTGCAACATATCGTAAAACTCAACTTAATACCTAGAATATTTAAAAATATAGAAAAATGGATTAAAATTGGAAGTATAATCGTCTGAATTTACATTTCTTTTATAATGTATTATATTTTTTAAAAAAATATCATCATTTGTTTAATGTTTCCGTCGATGTATATTGAAGTCTTCTGAAAGTTCACTGTTTTTTTTTTATATGTATATTATATTTTCGACCACATTTTATTTTATGAAACCTATTTTATTTCATTTTTCTCTTTCTTAATTAATTCAGTTTTAGTGTGTAAGAAACATATTATAAACGATTGGAGCTCGACATGTCTTTTTTATTAGTTCAGGGCTCCAGTTTATAATCTTCATGAGTTGATCATATTTGACTATTATCTTGTTAAGCAGGCAAGAATTTACTACACGGATGGCCGAAGATATAATAATCGGAATATTAGAACTGTATCTAGAAAACTGAGAAATAATCGACAATGTATTAATTATCAACTTGTATCTGAAATATTTAGCAAGCAAAATAAAAATGCTATTGTTTTTATTCAAATGATAAATAAATGAATAAAAAAATTGAGAAAGGAAATTGAAGTCGAGCAATCAGACAGAAAATGTTCAGGAAATAAAACACGAACAATAAAAAATAAGCGAATATGTTTCCTTTCAAAAAAGCAAAAGATTAAAATTGCATGAATGAAAATAAAACACTAGATGCGAAAGACTAAAAACCTCCAATTAATTAAATAAAATGAACTCAACGCAAACAAGACTAGATATATAAAATTAGAAAACGCGACAGAAAACAAATCATGAAAAGAAATAGTGAAAGCGAACATTAACAATACTAAACAGGTTTACAGTATATACAAAAAAATTGTTATCTTCTTTGTATTTTATTTTTTAATCGATTTACCTTTTCATTTAACATTAATTTGATTTGTTATTTCTACTTTATTAATAGCTTCTAAGTTTATCGATATTTCAGGTGTACTTTGGAGTCGTAGCGCCATTTGGTGTGGCAAGCTGCAAGTAGTAATATAAAGCAAAGTCCATCTTTACCCATGGTACATTCAATTAGTATAACTAAATTGTAGTCGGTTTTGAGCAATTGTTTCAACGTGTTAATCATATAAGGTCCTGGGAAGAAACATTAGGCTCAGAATGACACTGATAGTCAGTATAAAAATAGAACAGAGCAGAATTTATGAAACTTGATGGCCCTGAGAATAAGTATTTTATTTTCGTAAATATTAAATATTGCATTTTTGACATAATCTTTATCTCATAGGTCGTGGGATCAGAGTTAAATCTATTGTCGTTTCATACTAAATCCCTAATAAAATAGAAAGACTATGATGATGATAAATGAAAAGTCTAATAAAGATTATGGATAAGTTAAGTTATCCAGGCAAAAATGACGTAATCCCCTAAATCTTAGCATAATCACTACTTCAAAGAGAGTCTTCGGGTTGACATTAAATACTCTAAATCATATCACTTACATTATCCAAGCGTGTTTTGTTGACCGCATGGCTGTTTTGTTTTAACTTGTGAATTTACATGCGATTTCACTTTATTCGCTCTAAGGTTGCAATTTGCCCCAGTTCCATCCGCTGCAATCATCATCTTATCGAAGAGAGGACCGGGTATATATGCAATATAATGATCAGTTATACATGACCCTCCTTTGAAGATAGAAGTATTGTTACAAGAACAGGTCCCCTGTTCTTGTAAGTAAGAAAAACATTAAATAAATAAAAATGAGGTTGGATAGACCGAGAATTCGAACCTGGAAAGCTAGGTTTTGAATTAAGATTCAGGAAGGAATTCCCATTGTTAGTTTTCAAATAAAATAGCAGATATGTTTGTTTGAAAAGGAATTCGATTGTTTAGAGATGTTATTGTAAAAAGGTAATTTTGATTGTGAATTCTTTTGTATGGAAACTGAATTAAAATAAGGTTATGTAGAATCGAATAATAGAAAATGAAAAACATATTGGAAAATAGGTTAGGCCGAAAATAGGTTAGAATAATTCGGTCTGCAGAATGGGTTGGACATGTGCGAACGAGACACGTGAGGCATTTCAGGCCACGCGGTCGATCGAGCCATGACGTCATTGCTGAGAGATGAGTTCTCAATATAGTTGGCTAGTTTTAGTGAGACAAACAGAGAGGGTCAGACAGAGTCGACATACAAGGTCAGACAGGAAAGCCGAGTCCGGATCGAATCCCTCTTTGGAAGCGAAGGGTTAGAAGTTGAAATTATGTGGTGAGTTTGAATTTCTGGATCCATTCATTGACCCGTCGAATAAATAAAGGAACATCATCATTTTGTATCTGTGTCTTCTGTTGTGTCATTCTACCAAAACAAAGGTAAATTGAAATTTTATTTATATGAACTTTGTTCTCAAACTCATGTGTATAATGAATATTGTATAAATCCATCCTTCAGTAATATTTCTCCAATCTTCTAAGTAATATCTCTATCAGCTATCATAAAAGAACTGATAACTATCTACCCTCTAAATATATATTATAACATTCACAGACTGTAAACTGTATAAATGCCTATTATCTTCTATCTCTCCTCGTCCAACTGTATTATATGTCCCAGTCTCTCTTTAAAATGTACCCGATATATCTCTCTCCAATATGAACACTCAAATATATAATATCTCTCTCAAAAAGACCCCAGTATGCAACAGTATCCCTCCGCATTACTGGCGATACTAGAAATGTATTAAATTTGTTAAGACTGTTACTCACTCACCATAAATAATACACACTTTAATGCTCATTTAAAACGTTTCCAAATATAATATCAATTATAAATGTTTAGGTAGAAAAGTTCATTAGTGTTAAAATATGACACAGTGACTTAAAATTAAAATCACGTGAAGATTTGTGAAAATTTTGTGTATATATTATTTAAATCTCACCTGTCTGTTTAAATGTATGTATGTATGTATGTATGTATGTCTGCCTAAAACTTTCGACGGGCGACGGGTTTTCACGAAATTCGAAGTGTTTTAAAGCTCGATCCTTTGGACGACACATATCGAAAAATTGGTTATAAACGTTAATTCCTTCACCCTAAATCGGACACTTTTCTACAAGGAGGGTTAGCTTTATTTCGCCGATATTTTCGAAAATCATCATCTCTTTTCAAATGACTAGCCTTAATTTAAACCTTCGCCACTCCGATTTTGCGATGGACGCCTACTACAACTCTTGTTTTTTTGTGTTTTGCACTACACAAACCTTCAAACACACGACCAACGTTGGGCACTCAGGCTCGCTAAACTTAATTCCCCAACAACGGTCGTAGTTTTAAGATGTTTCAGCCTATATGTGTTCCAGCTTCCTTAATTCTCATTGTTATTTCTTTTTATACGATAGTAATTTTCCCCACATTCAAGTATGATACACGAATATGTTACATTTTAAAGCGTACATACACCTGAGGGGTTGAGTCTTTCAGTGTATTAGTTTCTTGGTATAAAATACGTGATGCTTGCGTAAAACCCCTACTCTTACTAAATTCCATCTCGAGCTTTTTATAACTAGCTTTATTTCCGCGCAAATGTGCTTTTTTTGTTACTGAACCTTGTGCTGTACTTGTCACATGAAATCCAAAATTATACAAGATATTATGAAAATGATTGTACCTATTTACTATGCCTCCCCACGGGACAGAGTTAGACACCAGGGTCGTTTTTTAACGTGGAGAAAAGGTACAAAAATAAAAATTGTCTCAATCGTGAAGGATTTCTCCTCAACTGAAAGAGAACGAGAAATGGAAGTGCAGCATCTGAAGAACAGATGGTGTTTATTTGCTCTCCCACCGAGCAAATTAGGCACAAGGCCGATTTTTAATGTGAGGAGTGAAGGGAGGGGGAAGGGAAAAAGGGGACCAGCTCTCGAGAGGTGGGAAATGGGAGCTGGTTAATGGTCAGGCATGTGGGGTTGCCCCCACATCTGGTCTTTGCTAGTCATAGCTAGTCATAGCTTGCAGCATCTGTCGGAACAGATGGTATTTATTTGCTCCCCCACCGAGCAAATCAGGCACAAGGCCGATTTTTAATGTGAGGAGTGAAGGGAGGGGGAAGGGAAAAAGGGGACCAGCTCCCGAGAGGTGGGAAATGGGAGCTGGTTAAAGGTCAGGCATGTGGGGTTGCCCCCACATCTGGTCTTTGCTAGTCATAGCTTGCAGTATCTGGGAATATTTATTTGCTTCCCCACTGAGCAAATTAGGCAGGAGGCCGTTTTTAATGTGGAGATAGGGGGAAGGAGGAGGGAAAGAGGGGATCCAGCTCCCCAGAGGAGGGAAGTGGGGGCTGGATTAGAAACTGTTGGTATGAAGGGTTGCCCCTTCAGTGACCAAGGTCAGATATGTGGGGTTACCCCCACATATGGTCTTTGCTAGTCATAGCTGGTCTTTGCTAGTCTTAGCTTGCAGTATCTGTCGGAACAGATGGTATTTATTTGCTCCCCCACCGAGCAAATTAGGCACAAGGCCGATTTTTAATGTGAGGAGTGAAGGGAGGGGGAAGGGAAAAAGGGGACCAGCTCCCGAGAGGTGGGAAATGGGAGCTGGTTAATGGTCAGGCATATGGGGTTGCCCCCACATCTGGTCTTTGCTAGTCATAGCTAGTCATAGCTTGCAGCATCTGCCGGAACAGATGGTATTTATTTGCTCCCCTACTGAGCAAATTAGGCACAAGGCCGTTTTTAATGTGAGGTAAAAACCAGCTCCCCTAAAAGTAGGCAAAAAGGGGGCACTCTGGTTACCAAAAATAATAATTGTCCCAGTATAGAGGGTTTCCCCTCCATTGACTGGTACAAATTATCTTAAGTGCAGCATCTGCCGGAACAGATGGTATTTATTTGCTCCCCCACCGAGCAAATTAGGCACAAGGCCGATTTTTAATGTGAGGAGTGAAGGGAGGGGGAAGGGGAAAAGGGGACCAGCTCCCGAGAGGTGGGAAATGGGAGCTGGTTAAAGGTCAGACATGTGGGGTTGCCCCCACATCTGGTCTTTGCTAGTCATAGCTAGTCATAGCTTGCAACATCTGCCGGAACAGATGGTATTTATTTGCTCCCCCACCGAGCAAATTAGGCACAAGGCCAATTTTTAATGTGAGGAGTGAAGGGAGGGGGAAGGGAAAGGGGGGGACCAGCTCCCGAGAGGTGGGAAATGGGAGCTGGTTAAAGGTCAGGCATGTGGGGTTGCCCCCACATCTGGTCTTTGCTAGTCATAGCTAGTCCTAGCTTGTCATAGCTTGCAGTATCTGCCGGAACAGATGGTATTTATTTGCTCCCCCACCAACCAAATTAGGCACAAGGCCGATTTTTAATGTGAGGAGTGAAGGGGAAATGGGGACCAACTCCCCGGGGAGTAGGGGAGTTGGATTGTGATAATTGGTATGAAGGGTTGCCCCTACATTGACCAAGGTCTTATATGTGGGGTCGCCCCCACATATGGTCTTTGCTTGCAGTATCTGCGGGAACAGATGGTATTTATTTGCTCCCCCACTGAGCAAATTAGGCACAAGGCCGTTTTTAATGTGAGGTAAAAACCAGCTCCCCTAAAAGGGGTCACTCTGGTTACCAAAAATAATAATTGTCCCAGTATAGAGGGTTTCCCCTCCATTGACTGGTACAAATCATCTTAAGTGCAGTATCTGCGGGAACAGATACTACACTTTGATCCTGGCCCGAAGGCCAAGTATTGTAACATATGGCCAAGTAAGCGATAATTGCTGAGATTTTTTCTCCATATAGTATTTGGATTTGTATATGTGGATATTTTCGACACCGAAATAATTCGAGTATTGATTCCGTTTCAAATAAGTAAGTTGTAAATATCAATTCATACAACGTAGTTATACCTCACACTCAAGTATAGTGGCTATTGATTCCGTTTGAAATATTAAAGTAGTACGCTGAAAATAGTGATTACGTTAACGTAAACACAACCTTAATATTTCTAATATCAAATATGATGAAATAAGGTACAAGTACAATCCATGCATACTGTAACACGTGTTAAGAACCGTTAAATTTAGATAGTCTAATGTTTACCTTTTGGTGCCATGTTTTCTAATGAATCAATTAAGAGTGTTATTAAAGTCTAGCATATTAGCATCTATCCTCTATTTATATCTAACCACTCATTAACATTCTCCCAATGTTAGGATATTCACGGACACTATAAAATAAATTTGTCATTTAATGACCTATTATAAAATAGTTGCAATAATATAGCAGTTAGTAAGAATGTTAAAAAAGAAGCAATTGAGCAAAACATTCAAAAACGAGACAAAACTGAAAAAAAAAACTTTGCTTTCGATTTTCTTCATTTTATTGAGAAAAAATTAATATCGACAAAATAGAGATTCTTGCACACACAAGTAAATAACAAATTATATTTCTTAATTAAAAATATGCCAAAGAAAAACATTGTTTATTAAACTCGGTGTAATTGACGACTTTGTCATAATTTAATGAGTTGGAAAATCGATAATCCGAATATTTCACGGTCCATTACTGCACTAAAGATTAAGAAAACGACTGATAAAAATTTCATTACTTTAAAAAAAATCACATTATACAAAATAATTAAATAAATACACAACAAAAGAAAGCACTGCTTTAAAAGATTACATTCATATAATAGATACACGAATACGAACTTTAAAGTAATTTAGGAAATGGCGTAAAGAGGGCAGTTTACTTCTGACATTTCATGTGCTGCATTCAATGGTGATAACTTGGTACTTTGGGCAACAACCATAAATAAAGAAAACATTATCCAATATAAAAATGTATAGCATCGAACTAAGAAAAAAACTGAAAAAGTTGGATGATTAATAATTTTGCTTGAATAATAAAGTTTAAACTTTTTATAATGGCGGATATGTAGATTTTACTAGTTTACCTACTTGTTTAATGTCGCTTTTCGAACGATGAACCACGGATGTAATGTTCTCGAGCTTAGTGGGTATTATATTTGGTATATTTTTTCTTTTATTACGTCTGTGCAAAAGTTTATCCAGGTTTGTTACTTATACAAAACACAGTATAAATATGCTTTAGTGCCAGAATTGAGTTATGGTTGAACAATGATTTAATTGTTATAAGTATGGGTGAGTTTTAATTAAATGAAGAAGTCATCAACTTGTTTTGCACTTATACTGTCTGTTTAATTATTTTTAAGCAGATAACGCGTATATTAGGCCGGTGAAGAAGTTTGCTGGCTTGTAGGCGGGGTATGTTACACCATGGGAGTTTATGTTATATGTGCTGTTCCTAGTTACAATACCTCCCTACAGGACAGAGTTAGACACCAGGGTCGTTTTTTTAACGTGGAGAAAAGGAACAAAAATTTAAAATTGTATCAGTCGTGAAGGATCACTTTGATCTTGACCCGAACGCCGTTATCCCTAAACAAAATCACCATAGTCACCATGGTCAATTTATCGTTGTTTTTTTTTTTAGATTATTAAAGCATCGTCCATTTCTTTTCTGATATATTATCACTTAGCCCGTCGCGAAAACGACTTCCTTTAGGCAACAGATAGGTATTAATCTTCCATCGTCAATACCCGTCTTTACATAACCTTGTTCAAATATCTCCGATGAAAATTTGATTGGTAGATCTTGATCCCTCCTCCATGGTCTCTTGACTTATCTCAACAAGATTATCACTTACTTTGATGATTACTGGCGATGTGACAACAGCATATTCTTTTTATTGTTTTGACTCTTGGGTATATATTTGTTAATATATTACAGGTTTTCTTATAGACTGATGTGGTTCTCGGTTGATTGACTGTGTCTTACAGTGTCGGATATATACTTGAGAGTCAAAATAATTAAAAAAAATATTCTATTGTCACAGACCTGATGAATACAGAACCATTTAAATACCTTACTTAAACATCACGACAGGGAGATTTATATGAGTTAAATTTATATTTCATATTGTAATCCTAATAATTTAACAAGCAAAATATTTATGAGATTGTTAACAGATGCTTTTAAGTTATAAAGAGACAATATCGCTTGTGATATAGAATTGTTTTTCAAAAATAATGTTGTATTTCCAAGGTAAACTTTTAAATTGGGAAACATTTTGCATTGACCTAATATGGAGATCTATTTAATTGCATAATTATATGGCTTTTCACCGACACTATATATTCAGTAGTGATAAACGATATTGCTATTCTAAATATAATCTCTTTTGTAATTCCATACAAGAGTTTATGTCTCATTCTACCCTACCCCCCGCCAGCAAAAGTGTAAAATACAGGTTGACTAACTAAATATATAATATGAAAATAGCCTGAGCAGTAAAGGTAAGCGGCATTAACAAAATATCTAATTTGATAAAGAGCAAACCCCTACGCATATAAAATACGCGGTAACATCCAGCACTTCTATGCATTAGATTGCAAAGTTTTCATATGGAATTATTACAGGAAAATCTTATGTAGCCTAATTGCAATATTCATTTTTATAATATGCCGTGTACACACACACACACACACACACACATATATATATGTATATATATACATATGTATGTATATATGTATATATGTGTATGTATATATATATGTATGCATGTATATATATGTATATATATGCATGTATATATATGTATATATATGCATGCATATATATATGTATATGTATGTATATATATAGTCATCCACATACAGTACTGTTTCGCTGTTTCACAGCTCATCAGTGCGGCTAGACAGGCAACTACCTCAAGCCAGGATTGAAACCCGACCGTTTGTACGGCAGTCAAGGCTCCTAACCATTACGCTATTGGCGGCTGCTTGAACGAGTAGTGAGTTTAACGATGTTTTGATTAATGTGTTTTTTTGTATAACCAGTAATGTATTGCTATATAGTCATGAGCATGCTTCGGTTAGCTAGTTTTAAGTAACTAGAGACCTCATTAGGCGGTCTCGCTTATACATTTATATATATGTATATATGAACTTGACCGCCTGATGGGTTCTCTTATTACTAAAAACTAGCTGACGGAAATTTGCTTATAACTTTGTAACAAGACATTACTGCTTGTATCTCTCTCTCTCTCTCTCTCTCTCTCTATATATATATATATATATATATATATATATATATATATATATATATATATACGTTGCTCTACTTCGGTATCGAGCACTCTTTTATAAACCTTGTTATACTTCACTGGTTGCCTTACATTTGATAAAAAACAAACTCAAAATTGTGTGTATATATATATATATATATATATATATATATATATATATATATATATATATATATATATATATACCTGTGGAGGTGCGTGTGTGGGGGTGCAGAATCATAGAATTTTAAAGATTAGTATTAACGTGCGCGTTTAATTCACCGTGAGAGATATACCTCCGAATAAATTTGCCTGGTGAGTAGGTAGCAAGGCGGTACTCTATATAATGGTGAACCGAGACCCAGAGTGAAGGTCCCTCTCTGAACCTGCATGTCATGCACACGTCTGCCGGATTGCAAGGTGACATCTGATGTGTGTGCGATAGAGTGTTGCGCCTCGTGATCATCTGAAACACTTCCTAGCTAGTATTAATTTAGTCCGTATGAGCAAAATATATACTCGTATCTGAGTTATGCCAACGATGTATATATATATATATATATATATATATATATATATATATATATATATATATATATATATATATGTATATATATATATATATATTTAAATAAGGGAGTAGTCACCAACAATGTGTATTTTTAACATTATTTTATTATTCCGTGTCTTGGTTTTTCATTAGGAATTATGTTTGGATCATTGTAATAATGTTTTTAAGTCATTGAAATCGTTTACGTACGTTTCAGACGGTCTGATGCGTCCTCGTCAGAAATTATTTTCAAATGTGTAAAAATGGCGATTTTCTAGTTAGTTTGAAGTTTTTCCTAGGGGTGGAGGCTTGTAAGTGTTTATTATACATTGGTATGCTGAATTTTTATTGCTTTTTTTAATATTTGGTTTGTCCAGGGAGATTTTAGTCAGTTGCTATCTCTTTCTGCTAATGTGTTTTTCTTTTCCTTTAGGGTGGGGTAGGGTGTGTGTATGTATGTGTGTGTGTGCGTGTGTGTTTATGTGTGTGTGCGTGTGTGTGTGCGTGTGTGTGTTTGCTTTTATTGGTTTGGGAATGTGTATATTGTTTTATAGTATTTTGGGGTTATTTGCTTTCTTACACCCCTCTTTCTAAACAAACATAATATAAGACTAAAACGAAAAATCACAATACTAAAATCCAAGAATCCAAAAAATAAATATCAAAATAGAATGCCTACCCTTACTTCAGAAGAGCCAGTCCCCCTCCCCCACACACACATTAGTAACGACCTCGGACCACAGCCGCCTTCCTAAGAAAGCAAATAACCCCAAAATACTATAAAACAATATACACATTCACAAACCAATAAAAACAAACACACACACGCACACACACGCGCACACACACACATAAACACACACACACACACATACATACACACACCCTACCCCACCCTAAAGGAAAAGAAAAACACATTAGCAGAAAGAGATAACGACTGACTACAGCCAGGTCAAAATCTCCCTGGACAAGCCAAATAAAAAAAAAATAAAAAAAGCAATAAAAATTCAGCATACCAATGTATAATAAACACTTACAAGCCTCCAACCCTTGGAAAAACTTCAAACTAACTAGAAAATCGCCATTTTTACACATTTGAAAATAATTTCTGACGAGGACCCATCAGACCGTCTGAAACGTACGTAAACGATTTCAATGACTTAAAAACATTATTACAATGATCCAAACATAATTATCAATGAAAAACCAAGACACGGAATAATAAAATAATGTTAAAAAATACACATTGTTGGTGACTACTCCCTTATTTAAATATACATCTTTCTTTCGTTGGAATTTATTAACCCATTTTATATAAATATATATATATATATATATATATATATATATATATATATATATATGAAGCACATAATGTGGTGTCCCACAATTGAATAAAAACGGATGATATGGGAAAAATGTTATGCGATGTGTCGAAAGATACCAGAGCCAAAAAATTAAAAATAAAAATAAAAAGGGAAAAAATCAGATTTGATATTCCCGAAGCGCTTTTCAACCGACTCTCTTCAGGGGAATCGTCGGTAAATTGGTTAATTACTCAAAACAATGAATTGGTAAATAAAATACTGTAATTGTAAAGTGGTCGGAACAAAAAAAAATAGTTCACGGACGACCAAATGTCATTAAATAACTGCAGTGAATGTTTTAACCGCCTTTGTCTGCAGAGAGAGGGACGTCGAGAATTGATGACAATAGCCTCTAGTACGTCGAGGTGGAAACGATGTCGTGCTCTATGTAAAATGGAAAAACTGTTATCAGAGTAGAGATCACGACACGTTCTCTTGTCCAACAAGTTGTCACCTATAGCAGACTCTTGCGCCTGTGAACATCTAGAAGACGGGACCGGTTCGGGTCTACGGATACAGCCTGGAACATGCTGAGCGACTCTGACCGATAATCGCTGTATCGTCTTGCCAACAGTCAGCGTCGCACTGACATTGGTAAAGGTAAATAACCGAACTTTGTTCATTGGAAGGCAAGGCGTACTTAAGAAAGGAAGGTAAAGCATGACGAGTGGAATAAATAATGCGCAAATTAGCAGCATTAAAACAATGTGTTACTGAAGACGATATTTTGTCTGCTAAAGGTTGGATGGAAGAGCCTAACCACGGAAGCTTAAGATAAATGGGGCAACGAGGGGGACCATATACCTTAGCGCTATTAAAGTTGTCAACCTTACTTCGGATGGTATATGAGACCGACCGAAAGGAAGCAAAAGTGTCGTCGACGTACCGTACATAACACCAAGGTTTCGGCACGTTTTTAAAAAGCAGACGTTCATAAAAACAAACGAAAATGTTTGCAATACTAGAACTTAGACGACTGCCCATCGAGACGCCGTCGATCTGTCTGTACATCATATTATCAAAGCTAAAGGCAACCGACTTAGTAGCCATCTACATTAGTTCGATAAAAACGTTTTCTGGAAATCTTGGGGTCTCTGTAGGACCATGATACAGAAAGTCGGCGCAAATGCCTATAGTTTCGTCTAGGGGGACATTTGTGTATAAACTGGATATGTCGAAAGAAACGAAGAATTTAGTATCAATGGACGGACAAAGATTGCGTATGGAAGAAGCAAACTGAAAAGAGTCAGGAATGCAATGAATTGAATAAAACTTCACAACAGGGTTCATGATTTCCACAAGCCATTTGGCCAATCCGTGCTGGACAGAACCAACCATGGACAAGATAAGTCTAAGAGGCGAATTAGGTTTGTGGATCTTAGGTAATCCATACATCCTGGGCCTTTGGGAACCGACAGGACGTATTAAAGAATAAACCTCTTTAGAGAAAAAGTTATTTTTATATAAGTGTAGTAACTTTTTCTGGAACTTAATTTCAGTCCTTAAAGTGTGATCTGCCGACAAGTCACCGAATGATTGAAATTTGTTTGTGTCTTCCAAAATGATGGCCATTTTGGAAGAATAATCGTCACGGTTAAGAATAACGACACCTGAACCTTTATCAGGTTTAGTAATGTAGATGTCGGATCTTGCCTAGAGAAGTTTGGCTGCTTGAAAATGGTTCTTTTGCCAAAACGATTCATCAGAGCGTACCGTGGAATTCACAAAAGAATGGGCATATTCGTTAAGACGGCCTTAAAGTTGGCCTATTGACTCAATGGAGGAAGGACAAAGGGTTCTCAACTAGGAAAACGATTATTCAAATTCTGCAAAAATTCCAATCTTATCAATACCTGACGGAGGGATGCAAAAATCAAGACCTCTAGATGATATGACTTTATCTATATCAGATAAAATGTAATCTGAAAGATTAAAGATGTGTTGATCTGAATTTGTACGGATACCAAATTTTCTTTTAATCAACGTACTTAAATATTTATCATTCTTAGACCTAGCATTAGTTTGAAAAGTACGGTCCTGTATAGATAACAGTTTTGAGGAACGTAATTTTTCGAAGAAAGACAAGGTATTCAAGACGAAAACCCAAAGAAAATGACACTGAGTCTTTATAGAAGACAAGGTTTCAGAATGACGTCGAACTTCATCCAACAAGAAGGCCTTCTCTATACCGAATGGATTACGGCATTTGATTTTCGAGATCCTAGTAGAGATGTAACCAGGGACCACTAAATCATATCATATCCCATAGCATCCGTTTATATATATATATATATATATATATATATATATATATATATATATATATATGTCAGGTCATGTCATATGCTACTGGTACCATGTAACAGTACCCCTGCCTTATCGTCGGGTCACCGCCGACCAAACTGGTTCCCCCACCAGATTTGTTTGGTGAGGAGGGTGGCTAGTCTCCCTGAAGGATTAAAACAAGACCTTCCAAAGGGCGAATGAACCCTTTTTCGGGGTCAACGGCCAACTAGCAGCGTGTGCGTTTTTGTGTATGTATATGTGTGTTGAGGTGGAGAGGGTTCCCGTAAGCCGTGCTGAAGGCAACCTTTCCAGGAAAAGCAAATCTCTGATTAAAAAAAACAGAAAGCGGGAGACCAATACCCGCATTTAGCTGGTCTGCAGTTTAACTTGCTGCTGGATATCTTGCTCTTGCTTGTTGCTGGATCTAGACATTTTGAACCGAGAGAGAGAGAGAGAGAGAGAGAGATTTAGCTGTCGTACAAAGCTAAGACTTTGTAACATCATCTGTGTATAGATTCTCATTCAGGCCTTTGTCTATTAAAATGGTCCTGTGGCGATGGAAATCATTGTTGTGCTCATGGACTTTAAATGCCTGAGCGAGTTGCACTCGTCTGACAAGACGTTGCACTCATCACATATATATATATATTTATATATATATATATATATATATATATATATATATATATATATATATATATAAACGAAAAAGGAAGAATGAGAAGAATATTAGCAAAAAGAGGAGAAAAATTAACGTAAAAGAGAAAAATGTTTATAATTAGCGTTAGATGTAAAGGAAATAATACCGTGAATTGTATCTATTACTGTTAGAAAATAGATTAATTGAACGCATCGTTAGTAAGACATGATCAGTTTATTAAATTAAAATTTAATATTAATATTTGTTTACTTACTTTTAATTGAATAATACACATTTTAATATAATATTGATGGATTAGAAATCCATCTAAATACACCATTTTTTTAAAACAAATATTCATTTATAAAGGTATATTTATCTGTATATTTGGCATATTTATTTACATATTTCAATATTTTATCTAAGCGGGTATTCTATCAAATTAATTTTGTATTTTTCATTTAAAATATATTTTAAAAGCAAATTATATCTAGTGAAATTGTAGTTTTTACTTTTATTTTTTTATATTATTAATATTTTGTTGAACAACATCCCTTATATTTTTATTGATCAACTTCGCTATTTGAAGCTAAATAAGAAAATTATGAAATATGGCCAACAATGTGCTGAACTACAGATGGAAATACGGCGATATACAAATATACCACCGTGGTTAGTATATTTCAAAGGGTGTTATTCTGAAAGAGTTCCAAAACTAAATGACGAAACAAGTAAGATATTTTCTATTATGACTTTTAAAGGTTTCTATTTGCTTTCATTAATCCTTGAAAAAACTCGAAACGTATCTTTTTTCCGAGGAACATATAACTATCTCTGATGAGTTATTTTGTGAATATTAACATTGAATGATACCTGTGTAAGACGAATTATACTAAAAATAAAATTATACAAGTGTGATGTAAATGCATCTTTGGGTTGATAGTTTATATATATATATATATATATATATATATATATATATATATATATCGAAGAAAAATATATATGTGTGTGTGCGTGTGTGTGTGTGTGTGTGTGCTGCGCACTGGCAGACCGCCTGGCATTACCTGGTCGTAAAATACGTTTTATTTTATATATTAAATATTATATATTGATTAATTCAGATTTCGTATTTATTATGATATTATATTGGACCTAATATATAGTAACGATTTAAAAAAGTAAAGTCGGATCACTCGTGATCCACCGCCGAGACTCGAAACCAAAATGTTTAGCTAAGAATTTACTTTTTCCTTTGACCTTAATGCCTAAGCTATGAAGACATGTTTGCTGCAAGGCTAAAAATAAAAACATGCACCAATAACTTTTACGTTAGGCATGCATATTAGTAATGCCATCGTTTTACCTCCACCTAGCAAATTCCATTTCTTTAATATTTACAATTTTTCACAGATTTTTCCGGCTCAAACCCAATTCTAAAATTTCGCATGGGTTCGATTTCCTATATATTAAGTTTCATGTCTGTAAACCTGAAACCAAGGAGTTTGGTAGGCGATTTTTTAAAAAGAAATGTATATAGGCATACATAAGTATATATGCAAAGAGGTTTGTGTTTACTATAAACATTTACGCAAATATTAGTCGAGTATAAATCTTGTAGAATATCTACATGAATATAATTACGCGTAATAGTTTACTAAAGATGATCACCCCCATAAGAAAACCGAAGGAACTAATAAAAAAATAATTAAATTGAATGTTTAAACGATTATGCAAATGACGTAGATATTTGCACATGAATGTAATTCCATGACTCGTATATTACAAAGTTGTATTTATTTTTAAATAAATAGGATAAACTAATATGAATATCAATACACAAAAAAACGTATATATTTATATATATATATATATATATATATATATATATATATATATATATGTCAATTCTTTCTACCTTTTGGCAATACTACGTTGAACGTGAAAGTGTAGGGTTTGAAAATAATGCAGGAATCCAATCCTTCGCTACATGTATTGAATGGAAAGCGGATCAAGTTAATCTACTTCAGAGACGTGTAGTCTTAAGCATGCATCCTGAACACGTCTGCAAACAGGCTTTGCGATAATCACTCTGTAAATCTGCCACTCAAAGCACTTCTCCTCTTAATTGCCCAGTCAGTACGCACGCCGAATAAACAGAATACAGCTGACTGGTGCTTTTCACATTTCAAACATATTCCGCACACTTTAGTGAACAAATATTGTACCAGCTGAGCAATAAAACGACTTGTATTTTCGTCTAATACAGTAGAACCCCGGGATACGGCATACAAAAATACAGTACGGTATATAATGCGTATGTATATAATCAAATAATATTATAAATAGCACCGTAAGGCGGGAAAAATACCGTAGCCAGCGGTCGGGAAAACACCGTATTCAACTCGCAACCTGAAAAAACGTTTCCGTATTCCGGGATTTTACTGTAATTACGAAAGAAATTAAAATTAAAGAAAAAAGTCCTGTCAGTTTTTACTCATTATTTTCACAATCTAAGTTATGGTTATGGTGCTTGTGTTAATTCATTCATACGCCCGTACAAATAATCTTAAGTAGATATGTATCATACATTCAGAAAAATGTGACTGCGTTCCAATCTACAAACAAGCCGAAGTATCGCTTCTTGTCATGACATAAGCGTGAATCAAAAGCGTCTGTAGGCATAGAAATAGTTTATACTTATTTTCATAGTATTCTATGCATTCATATATATATATATTGATTAAATATTAAAATGTATGCTTTAAAGTTGTATATTTAACTTGAAATATTATCAAATTGAAAATGAAGTTGGTGCTTTCGCAGAATATATACTAAAAATATTTCTTTCACATGCCATGAAAAGGCAATCTAATATTATGATTTTTACTAATATATAAGTAAATGCTTATATTTGTTTCCCATAAGTGTTTTACACATGTTTTGTTTTATAGCCGATGTTTGTGATCACATAAATAATCAGAGACAGACAAATACCTTAGCTAGTGGAATCAAAACGGATCCATTTGATCAATATGGGTTTAAGGGGTATTAAATATACGTTCTCGAAATGAAAAAAACATTGTGCCAAGAAATAATATTTAACAAAAATATATCCTCACAAAAAATAAAAATATTATCTCAATCGTGGGGGGGAAAACAGTCTCCTCTCTCTCTCTCTCTCTCTCTCTCTCTCTCACTCTCTCTATCTCTCTCATATATATATATATATATATATATATATATATATCTGTGTGAATACATACGTACAAAAAATGATAATATATACGAATATAAACTGATTTCATTGCACAATATTTTAAACAGTAAAATCAGTACCATTCTCTAGTGACGTTGCAAATAAATGTTATTACTTAACTAACCATTATCCAAGGTGTCCACTATTAACTGTGATCGTCGCCGTCAATATTTGTTAATGAGAAGCTATGGGGACATTATACGTTCATTGACTAGACACCATGAGAAGATTAAGCACAGTGAGATCAAAAATATTCTGAAGCAAAATACAAAGAGCACGGAATATAAAATTTCATTGGCTTTTTGTTTACTATAATATCATTAAATAAGGCTTAGGCAATATGGTTTACAATTCATACCTCTTTTTAACACGTGCCATATAGTAGCTTGACGCATCTCACACTTACAGCTAGCCCGATTTAAACAATTCTCTAGACGATGAACGTCATTAACCGTTTTCCGAAACATAGACGATGAACTTTTCTTTATACTACTTCCTCTTACTTGCTAGTCTATCTCTGTTCTACTGCAAGTGATCTTCACCGTCTAGCTTACTCTCATTAAACATGATCCTAGAGCGGCCTCTGCACTTACTAGGCGCTGATCTCAAAGCAAAAAACAAAAACCCTTTACCTCCCAATGAATATTTCCCAGAGTAAATGAATCAAGATCCTGTTGCATTCAAAAATCATGGTTTACCGATGTTTTCGCTAATTCCAGAGTATCTTAATATATTGTATTTTCGAATTAAACAAATATTATACAGTTGCCAAACGAATCAGCAAAATGCGACTCGGTAGCCGTCAATCAAAACGTGGCCCTGTCGGTGGGGCATTAGAATACGCCGACTGCCCCACCTGCATAGGTTAAAAGTCCCCCAATGGGGGTCCTGGATATGACCTTAAACTATATCCAGTGGTGAGGCCCCAGCTTGTGGGCTTTGGGGAGTCTGAAGCCACCCTTTAATTACCATTGCTCCCAGGTCCACTCTGACCCGGAGTGGTAGTACCTGCTAGGGTCCTAACTATGTGTTAAATAGAAACCGATGTGAAAACAACAAATGTATTCTATTAAAAAAAAGAATTCTTCAAAATCTTTGGATTCGGCATTAAATAACCCGAAAAGGGTTGATATGCCGTAAAAAAACAACCAACCAACCAATCAACATGTAGTAATTTACAAAAAGAAAAGTTTTGTACATCAAATTTTTGTGAACAAAATACAACAAGTTTTTTTATCAAAAGTTTCCAAATTGGTGACCATTTTGATCCATGGACAGATAACTCTGATTGAGTCGAAAGTGTTCCTTATTAGTTCAATAGGTATATTGGTCCATTCTCTTTGCTATGAACTCATGTGTGTTATTTTATTGTTGTGCAAACCTTTTGTTTAATATATCCTCTCAATAAATTCCATAGGGTCAAATTGTTGAACAAGTAGGGTACTTGATACTTCTTTCTTCTACCCATCTGTTTGGTAGGTAACTATCAAGATTTGCTTTTACGACGCAACGATAGTCAGCAGTGTTCCACCCTGCTGAAAGTACTATTTTTAATTCCTAAACATTGGAAATGTCGTATTTCGTATGCAACTAGAAAGTGGTGGTAACTTTCTCCTTTCACACTAGTATCAAGAATAAAGTTTTAATTAAACAAAATGCTAAAAAAAACGACACCACAATATAATCTTCATACATATACATCTATATGGAAATATACATACACACACACACATATATATCTATCTATATATATATATATATATATATATATATATATATATATATAAAGAGAGAGATATTCATCTATATAAATATATATATATACATATATAAAGATTTTTTATGGGTACATAATTTTATAACATTTTTGAAAAACACCGAACGAATTAATTGCTGATGGTTTAGGTTTTTTTATAGTTTAATCATAAACCATTAAAAAAAACTTTCAAAAGACAAAACTACACTTCTAAATGATATTTTTCCTAATCATATATTAAATTTTATTTTTACACTGCCAACGTTAATCTTGAAAAGGACTGGCTGGAAGATGCCTTGATAGGGTATTTTCTGCCCTACTCATTATTTATCCTCTTTATCTAATTTATGCTTAAGAGAAATATATTTTAGAAGTGTATTTGGATATTTTCGAAAGTTTCTTTTTAATGGTGTATGTTAAATATATATATATATATATATAAACATATATATAAACATATATATACACATATATAGATATGCATATATATGCATATATATATGCTTATATATGTGTACATATATATACAAATATATATATACATATATATATAACATACATATATACATATATATACATATATACGTGCATATACATATATACATATATATACATGCATATATACATACATATATATACATATACATATATACATATACACATGTATATACATATACATATATACATATATATTCATATATATATATATGCATATACATATGTATATATACATATATATGCATATATACATACATATACATATATGCATATATACATGCACACACCTATATATATACATATGCATGTGTAGATACACACTCCTATATATACATATATATATATATCCACATATGCATATATACACACACATATACATGCATGTATATACACATATACATATATATATACATACATATACATATATATATATACACATATGCATGTATAGATACACACACCTATATATATACACATATTCATATATACATACACACATATATATACATATATATACACATGTGCATATATACATACACATATATATATATACATATATACATATATATACATATGTATACACATATACATGCACATATGCATATGTGCATACGCATATATATACACACATATACATGTATACATATATATACATATGTATACATATATAAATATATATACACATATACATATATATACATATATATACAAACATATATATACATATATATACATAATATATATACTTTTTTATACATACGTATATATATATATACATTTATATATACATACATATGTATACATTTATATGCATATATATATATATGATTGCAATGTCTTGTCAGACGAGTGCCACTCCCTCAGACATTTAAAATTCAGGAGCCCAAATGTCTGAGGGAGTATCTATAAAATATGATGTTACAGAGTCTTAGCTTTGTACGACAGCTAAGTCTCTCTCTCTCTCTCGGTTCAAAATGTTGAGATCCAGCAACAAGCAAGAGCAAGATAGCCAGCTACAAATTAAACTGCATACCAGCGTAATGCGGGTACTGGTCTTCCGCTCTATGGTTTTATAAATCAGAGATTTGCTTCTCCTAGAAAGGTTGCATTCACCATGGCTTACGGGAGCCCTCTCTACCCCAATACATATATACACAAACACACACACACACACACAAATATACACGGTGCTAGTTGGCCGTTGACCCAGAAAAGAGTTCATTCGCCCTTTGGTATCTCAGGTCATATCATATGCTACTGGTTCCATGTAACCCAGTACTACCTGCCTCATGGTCGGGTCACCGGCGACTAAACTGGTTCCCCCACCAGACTTGTTTGGTGAGGACAGCGGCTAGTCTCCCTGAAGGATTACATATATATATATATATATATATATATATATATATATATATATATATATATATATATATACATTTATATATACATATATATATACATATATATACATATATATATATTTAGATATATATATATATATATTTAGATATATATGCACACACACATATACACACATACATATATATATATATATATATATATATAATCATAAAATCCTTTTATATGCATGTGATTTGATAAAAAAGCAAATAAGTAAATAAAATTATGATGGAAAATTTAAAGTACTAATGCAATAAATTCACCAAGAAAGTCATGATCTCCATTTTTTCATCGCAAACATTTTGGTTTTGTAAATGTATATGCATTTTCATTATAAGCCCGTTGGGGCACTGATCATGTATTACAATAAGTATTCGATACTTGCGTGACACAATATTGCTGAACTGATAAAGATGTCAGAAGATGAGCAATCGTTGGCGTGAGTACCGTAATATAATCACACAAAAGGAACAGTTGATTTAAAGAGGATGAAGAGAAAACGTGCTTATCGTCCTTTTTGTTTGCAATAATTTCTATTTCGTTTTATTTCGTCCTTCTTTTCCTATTTCTGTTCATCTGATATTCTAATATCAAGATCATCATGTTTATATTTTTTATTTCCTCCCCAGGAGTATATTTTTTACGCATATTTATACTATCTCCCTTTACGTTTATTTCCTTTATCTTTTATTTCTTTCTCTCTCTCTCTCTTTCTCTCTCTGTGTATCTCTATACACACACACACACACACATATATATATACATACATACATATACATATATATATATATATATATATATATATATATATATATATATATATATAACGTGCTTCTACATTTATCGAACCCCGAATTCTACGTAGTTGGCTCGGGCTCGTAAAGCATCTGATGGAAATAATCGGAAAAGGTCGGTCGAGCGTGTCACAAATTTTTACAGACGCGCTATCTGTTTTAGCTAATACTGGGCGGATAGTGTGGGGACCGGCTTTGCTCGGTCGTAAAATACGCCTAAATATGATATTTGGTCAGTTTTCGTATATATTATTATAGATTTCTAATTTCTAAAGTTAAAAAAAAATAGATATATTTGGATTCCATCGGCTGAAATCGAAACCGAAAGCAAAACTGTTTTAAATGGTAATTACGTTATCACTGCACCAACGTGACACGCATATAAGCTAGTTAAGAATTAAAATTTATAGCAAGTTTTGTCACTTTTCACCCATTTCTGACCCCTTTAAAACTATTTTACTAGCTAAAGACCAATAAAAGAAATATCCATAAAAATCACCTCATTTGGGACCCCTAGCGCCGCTCTCTGACGTTTAGTTTAGGAAGTGTTTGTAAATATGCAGGCAGCCAGATAGGCATACATCTTTTTATATATTGGACAAATCTATAACGCTACTTATTTATATAAATCGGAAGATATAAAAAATAATTTTAATCACACCGGTTAGAGTTAGGGTTTAGGGTGACGGTTTAGGTTATGGTATAGGGTAAAAATTTAGGGTTAGGATTCAGGTTTAAGTAAAATATATGTTTGTATATTTATTTATTGGACAAGTATTTCCATGTTTTTCCTGGTTTTCCTTATAATTTTCTCGTAACAGTGTAATATTTCGTGATCGGTTATTTCGGTTGTTCAGGTAAGCGACCGAGCACTTCAGGAAAATTCGTCAAAACCGCGGGTCTGTAAATGCCTTGCTGACAAAGATATTTTAATCAATTTTATATAAAACATTGCTAATTAGAACAGCGGATCATTTATTTAAAAATAGTGTTCAGTTCGCGTACATTTGGGATACATGCATATTATTGAATTTATATTTAGTTGAAGTTAATATTGGTTTATAGAAAAACGACAACTACCACTTACAAGTACTGCTGCTTTTAAAGAAATGCACATCTTAAATACTGTGAACAATATAACTTAGGTAATGTTGAGTTTTGCAAAATCTCGATAAAACATACTCATGACGTCAGATTGAGTTCAGTCACTACCATTCATGCTTTATGATTTCATCTATTTAAAATAATAAATGTATAATATATATATATATATATATATATATATATATATATATATATCATAATCAATACTAGATGGCACGATCCATCGAGTTCTCGTTCTATAGGGATAGAAAAATGGTCGAGAAATTAATTTACAGAATTAAATTAAATTAACGACATAATGATCTAATTATATTTGTTCAAACTCTATCCAGTATAGTTCAATATTTTTAATTATAAAGAATGAAATGAGTCCTTATTCGATAAAGGGGTGGGTTAGACGCTGAAAAATGCCATTTGTTCGACATTTGACAACTACGAAAACGAGAAAATATGCATATTGAAAAAGTTTACAGTGACAATTTTCAAACGTAATGGATCAATGTTTCGAGCTATACAGAATAAAGTGATGTGTATATTTTATAGAGTAATATCACTATTAGTTGTTTAGATTTGCAATTTTTTCTATAGGACATAATCATATGCTATTCGTTCACACGATTACATAATATCTCTTGTATTCGCCATTTTCATCTAGCTTCTATTCGATAAAGCGAAACAATAACGGGAGAAACGCACTCAATCGCAAAATTGTTTGCGATGTTTCGTCAAAACGTATTACACTCGACTATATGTTGTATTTCTGTGCATAAACTCGCTTTAATTCATTTTGTTTCCTGATCAGAAATATCTACTTTATTTCATTAAAATGGGTGACAACCTGCTGACTGCTCTGGTTATTGACAATGGGTCCGGATGAAGCTCCACGTGCAGTGTTTCCAGCTATTGTTGGCAGACCAAGACACCAGGTAAGCCAACCCTTTTTTCTTTTTCTCTGATATATTTTGTTGATATATTAGTGTGAAATCAAATTTGTCTCTTTCTTAGAAATTCATAATAATATTTTTAAAAATCTATTATAAAGCATATTCACAAAAGCAATAAGCCCCACTTACTTTATGTAGCAAGACATTAGTAGTTTCATTATTCCACCATTAAAATAAATTAAAAAATTACAATTAGACGATCGTTCTTATTACTACATGAAAATTGTATTTCAAACAAAACGAGTAATAACCAAATTATTTTAAATATAAAGCATTTAATAGAAGTATATGCAATTATTTTTTAAATAGGTTATAAAAAACATTACAAGAAATTAAAAAGATTTTAATTTAGTCCGAATTTAAAAATATATGTAAATTCGAAAAACTTACTAACTTTTATGGGCAACCGCTCTCCAAATGGGCACATCCATCGTCCATATAAACTTACGCATGACGGTCCCAGGCGTGAATCTAATTCCAGAGCGACGCTCGCATGCTCGGTAAATCGCCTACACTTTTCGTTTGTAACCTTTCTTTGTAACCTTTCCATTTTTAATGTAATACATGTTTAAACTGTTCTCCGAGTCTGGCGAGATTTGATGCGAGGTACACACTCACGTCTAAAACAGTGTTCCCATAACACTGACGACAGTGGATTCGAGATACATATTTATTTCTAAAACAGTGTTCCCATAACACTGATGACATTGGATTCGAAATACATACTCATGTCCAAAACAGTGTTCCGATAGCACTGACGACATTGTATTCAAGAAACATAGCCACGTCTAAAATAATGTTCTGAAAACATTAACGATGTTGAAGTGAAATGTTTATCGCGCGTACGAAAGTGTAGCATAACACTTGCGAGGGAAGACTCGCGGAATTTAAAAAAAAATAAGATTAACAACTGTTGATCTTAAACCCCCCAGATAATTACGGAATGAAAAGGAGTTGAAAAAAAAGTTCTTCGCTATTAAAAAAGGTACTTTGCAAAAAGAAAAAATAGTTCGTCGCTCTTTTTCTCTACAATTATTCTTGAATCCGAACTTATCTTAATTAATTCACTATTAATCTCAACATAACATTATTTGCTATCAATTTACTATTATTCTCAACTCAACACATATGTTCTCTTAATTCACTATTAATCTCAAACTATTAATTTACTTTTGTTCCAAACTCCAAACCATTTATGAATAATTCAGTGGGTCTAATCATTTGAAATTGTATATAACCGTTACGCAGACAAGTGGCAAGCATTTTATATATATATATATATATATATATATATATATATATATATATATTGCTTTTTTATTGTTCTGAAAGGAAAAATCCAAACTTTTTTCTAACCAGAAAACGAACATGTTAAAGTTGCTAAATCTGTTCTATTTTGTTTCATTGTGAGAGTCTTATTATAAGTGATGCTGTTGAGAGATGTTGTTGTAGAGAGATTCAGAGAGATTGTCCGTTTATAAAGAATGCCGTTGTTTCTGTTATGAAGCGATTCGTATATATTAAAAATGTTCATTCTTAGGTTAATAGATGTGTTGCTATGTGAAGCTCTTAGAGTGAGGATATAGTGTTCAGACAGTCTTAGTGTAGATATGAGATGTAGATTCACATTGTGGACATGAGATGTGTATGTCAAGACATTTTATAACACAGACATATAATAACAATTCACTTTACCTTTTTGTAAGAATCACAAACACAAGACGACGTTTTATCAAAACACATAATGGGTTTATTTCTTCACGACCGGCTGTGGTTTTCTCCTCAAGAATTCAAAGCTTCACATTTTAGTTTCAAAGTGATCGTCTCGCTTCCTAGACGTTCGAATTCCCTGACCCTCTCTGAGTTTCTCACTGACTGTCTCTAACTAACTAACTCTCACTTCCTATATTGAGGCACCCATGCATGTCTGGCCACGTGAGCAAAATTCACGTGTTTCAACATGCGCGACTTTACACGTTTCCGACATATGATTTCCCAATAATCTATTTTTCTTTGATGTTTTTACAAAGGAATTCAACCGACATATCTAATTTATTTAACCCATATTTTATTATCCACATTCTTTCTAACAATTGAATAGTTTATTTATTATTTATTTCATCAGAATAACAGTTTACTGGACATTCTATTTAAACCTATTGTTCTTTAAAACTTATATCCAAGGTTTGATTTTTGCTTTCTCTCATTTTATTTTCATTTTAAGTAATCTCTCTACTTTTATACTTACATGAAAAGGGGACAGCCCTTATCATGTAGCAAATCCACCCGGACAAAATGGAAGAACTAAAATTAGCCTTAGCATATTCAAACAGCCGAACGTCAACAACGAACAGACGACCAGCAAAAGGAATTTTAAAAACAAGCAGTCGAAGCTCAAAAATAGTCGGCTGAGTTACACAACCAATTGGAAGAACACCAACAACGTAGAGAGGAATTATTTGCAGAACTTCAATTACGAACAGAAGAGTTACTTGCTGAAATCGCAAAGAATAACGCGTACTTTGAAAGCGATTCAGCTTTTTCTCAAAATACAATATGGTCCGCAATTACGAGGAAGATGCAAAATCATTTGTAGCTTATTTCAGGCTATATGAAGACTTTTCAATATCGACTGCGTAACTGATCTGACCAGAAGAAGACCACACTGCTGCTGCGAAAACTTGAAACAGCTGAAAATGACAAATTCGTGGATTGCATTTTGCCACGGAAAACTGAAGATTAATCGTTCAATGAGTCGGTAAATCTGTTAACAGAACTGTTCTCCCCTAAACCGTCTATTTTTCGGAAGCGATGGAGATGTTTGAATGTGACCAAAGACGATAATGACGACTTTACACGTATGCAGTATTAAACAAGCATTGTGATGAGTTCAAGTTTTCTGAATTAACAGCAGACAATGTTTAATGCCTTGTTTTGCACAAGGTGTAACCTCGCGAAAAGATGCGGAAATCAGGCACAGGATTCTTACGAAGTTAGAAAACGAACCGAACTTAACACTACAATAATTGACTGAGAATTGTCAAAAAGTTGAAATAATAAAAAAAGATGCGAGAAATATCGAAGTAGGCATCGCAAATATAAACAAAAATAATGAAGACAAAACCGTCGAGACAGTACACAAAGAATTAACCCCAAAAGTCGGGAAAATCAAAAGCACCGAGCCCTTGCTTCAGATGTGGTGGAAAACACTGGGTAAAGGATTGCCCATTTTTACAAAAACATGACTGATATGTAATAGAATCGGACATAAAAGCTCTCACTGCAGAAGAATCAGAACAAACGTCGGGTACGCCAAACAATAATTAGAGACGTCGTAGATGAAAACCTACGCAAATACGTAACGGTCTACATTCTCGGCAAGGATATCAATTAGATAGTGGGTCGGATCTTTCAATTATAAATTTCAAAACCTGGAAGAAATTATGAAACCCGACTATGCTAAGAACAAACAAAACGGCGACGGCTGTCAATGGTACAAAAATTAATTTTGAGGCTGAATAAATCACCAACGTCACCTTGCTGGGAAAAACGAAAAAGCTAAAAATGTATGTCTTGAATAAATAGTGAAAAAATGTTTGGGTTCGAAAGCATGGATGAATTTCATTTATGGGATCTTCCTATATCCACATTTTGCGAGAAAATAGAAACCCATCTAGCTAAAACTGAGAAACTTATAACCAGTTTAAAAAGATATATCCCAAATGTATTTTCTCCTGGCCTTGGGAGATGCACAAAAATGGCCGCTTATTTTAAGCAAAAACCGAGCACACAACCGGTGTTAAAAAAAAAACGTAATATCTCCTTCGCATCACTGAACAAGATAAATCAGGAACTGGATAGATTAGAAAAACTCAGTAATCTGGCTAAAATTGAACATAGTGAGTGGGCTGCTCAAGCAGTCTACGTAAAAAAGGTCCGAAGAAATCCCGTTTGAGATCACTTCGCGACCGGACTCAACCGGTTTTTAGAAGCATTTCACTATCCATTACCGAGTCCAGAGGAATTGTTCACGAAATTAAATGGCGCAAAGTGTTTCTCTAAGATCGGCCTGAGCGACGCTTACTTACAAATTCCTATAAATGACAAAAGCGCTAACCTCCTCCTGTATTATACTCATCGGGGTTTGTACAAATACGAAAGGTTCGCATTTGGGGTCAAGGTAGCACCCGCGATATTCCAGTCATTGATACCATGCTGAGCGACATGGAAAATGACATCGCATATCTAGACGACATCATTATAGCGAGCAAAACCAGGGAGGACCACGCAAACCATATTAGACAAGTATTCAGCCGAATAAAAAAATATGGGTTTAAGATCAAAGAGGACAAGTGTGAATTCTTTTTACACAAATCAAGTACCTAGGAAATGGTTAATTGTAAACATAGACCAATTTATACCATCCAAAAAATTCCAATTACCTAACAGCCAGCCAATGTTCTCCCCAGAATCTGCTGCTGCCATCGTGCACAGAAATCATTTTTCCATGGCTACCAACGTAATAGATGTACTGAGACTAAAGCTGATTTCAGGACTGCCAGCAACCACTGTAAAAGAGTAATAAAAGAGAGCTATATTCTCAGTCCGTTAAAGTAGATGAGCAGCGGCTTGGTTCCCACTAGTTTTGGCAAATAGCAAACAGGATCCTGAACAGAAGCGTGCGTTCTATCTACATATGCAACATACAAATATCTGTGCGTGAGGTCGCCAAGCTAATCAAGAACCATTCCTGTAAAGCAACTGGTCCTGACAGCATTCCAACCTTCAATTAGAACTTACACCCATACTTAGAAAACTGTTTAAGAGTTGTCTTAAAGAGAAGTGTTTCCCAACACCCTCGGAAACGTCATCAATATGACCTGTATTTAATAATTCAGGTGATAGGCCATCTCCCTCGCAGTACAGACCAACAATTATCCTATGTGTCATGAATAAGTTGCTGGAATCCATATTAAATAAAGAAGTAGTCAACCACCTCAGCAGAAATAACATTCTTAGTGGCATGCAATATGATTTCCGTTCTGCTATATCTACAGCAGATATGCTAACGGTTATATCTCATAGGATTAGTGAATCTCTCGACAAAGGCTTCTTTTCTAGGGCAATTGCTATTGACAATATCAAAGTCCTTCGATAACATATGGCATAAAGACCTATTTCACAAGATTTCCAGCTACGGTATAACTGGAAATGTTTTCTCAATTATTAAATCATTTTTCTCTGATAGGTTCATAAGAGTAGTGTTTGATGGGCTGAAATCAGACGCCCACAGTATTAATGCTGTAGTCCTTCAGGGGTCTATCCTGGGCCCAACTCTCTTCCTGATCTACGTCAATGATCTCCAAAAACACATACTTAAATCATTTGTTGACATCTATGCAACACATCAAAGGTCGTAAATGACAAAGTTCTCCCTGATTATCTCTCGTCTGATCTTGAGCGGGTACTACAGTTGGGGAAAATGTGGCTGGTTACTTTTAATGCATCTAAAACCAACTCCTATATTTACATAATCAACGCTCTCATCTCCATCTGGCATCAATTGAAATAGATGGCTCTCGTCTAGGGGAGGCTCCATGTTTTGCCAAGCTTCTGGGATCGATCTTTACTCCTGATCTGAAATGGAACATGTACGTCAAGTCTGTTGCCAAGCTCGCTGGGAAAATTGTAGGATCCTTCTACCGGTCCAGAAGACCTCTAACTGCTGATGCAATTCTCTATCTGTATAAAAGCTAAGTACGTCCAAGGATGGAGTACTGCTGCCACATCTGGAAAGGAGGTGCTAAAAACAGATTACTCTGCCTTGACAGAGTACAAAATAGATTTCGTGGCTTAGTGGGGGATACCCTTTTCTCTTCTCTGCAACCTTCCCTCCTACAGAATGGACGCTGCGAGTCTGTCTTTGTTTTATCGTTATTTCAATGGCAAGTGCTCGTCTGAGCTCCAATCTCTGGTCCCCCTCGCCAATCTTTCACGAAAACACTGTTCTACCTGAAACCACTATCAATGATTTTCCCACCCTTTATCTGTGCCTAACTTGGATTCCATGAACAACGCTTCTTTCTTAGAAGTGCACACCTCTGGAACTCTCTTCCGTGTTCCTGTTTCCCACCTGACTACAACTCGGATGTCTTCAAGTCCAACATAAAAAAAACTTCCTGATAAACCGCCCCTTTAAGTAAGACACTTTATCAAATCTCCATTACTAACGATTACTACGATATTATCCCATTGATTACTGTACATGCAATAACCCTTTTCCCAGATTTGTTCTAGGCCTAGATAAGTGCTGACTATCATATAAAACAAAACAAACAAATATTATTGATAAAGATGGCAGACGCCCAGATCCGAACAGGGCGGCCGATATTAGAGAAATGTCGGCATCGGAAAACAGCACAATTACAAAATTTTTAAGGATTGGCAAATTATTACCAAGGGTTTATCCCTAACATGCACAGATTGCTAAATCAATTATAAAAGAAAGATAAAACTTGGGTGTGGACAGCGGATTCGTTACTTCAACACTGTTCCTAGCTCATTTAACCCGAAGTTGGATATAATAGTCGTTAGCGACGCTAGTCAATATGGTGTTGGAGCCCGCACGTTACATAGAATGCCAGATGCCTCAAAACAGGCAATAGCTTTCGCGCCCCGGACTCTGCTTCCAGCAGAGAAAAATTATTCTCAGATCGAGCAAGAAGAACTAGGAATTATTTTTGCAGTTTCAAAATTCCACCGGTCCCTGTACGGAAGACATGTTTATCAATCAACCGACCATAAGCCTTTGATATCCATTTTTGGATCAACTAAGGGACTTCCGACATTCACGGCGAATGGGAAACTATTCTACTGAATTCAACTTTTACAATAGAATTTCTCTCCTAAAAACAACTGGCATATGTAGACGGTCTGTCAAGACTAATTCCTGCCAAAATGGAACCTATTGAAGATTCAGTGATCACGATACTACGTATTAATAGTGAATTGAAAACAGCGGTTAATATCATCCGCGAACTGCCGGTCATACTTTAGGAAATTAAGGCAGCATCCGTGAATGACAACTTCATCAAAACCACTAAGCAGAAGTTAACACTGCGTGATACCGGGTCAGATATCTTTTCGGTTTTCGACGGTGAAAGGGTTGTCATCCCCAAACCCTTCAAAGAAGGATTCACATGGACTTTCACATGGGGCATCCATGAATAAACCGAAAGAAAAGTCTGAGGAAAAGTTTTGTTTCCTGGTCAGCTATGGACCAAGTCATTACCAATATGGCGAATACGTGCAAAATATGTGGGTTGGCTGCCAAGGCACCACCTATAACACATAAGCTTTGGCTGGAAACCTAACAACCGTGGCCGAGGATCCACATTGACTATGCGGGACCAGTAGAGGAGTTTTACTACCTGATAGTAGTGGGCAGCTACTCGGAATAGCCAGAAGTCTTGAAATGCAAAAAACCAACAACGACTACGACGACAATTTTTTTAATTAATTGGAGTTGTTTTCTCGTTTTGGGGTTGTCGATTGTCTAGTCAGATTTCAGAGAATTCTCTGAGGGCGGACCAAGTTTAGAATATTACGACCCCCCCCCAGTACCAACCGAGGAGTAACAGCCATGCCAAACGCTTCGTCGACACGCTAAAAAGGGTGTTCACAAAGGCGTGCGACAGAAACGGCCCTCCAGACATTTCTGCAGGTCTATATGATAACAAAAAATCCGAACAAACCAGATGCCGGATCCCCACCGGAATTCATGTTTGGAAGGATCATAAAATCAGTATTTGATAAGCTGCTGCCCAAACATATAATACAATAGAGAACCTCTACAATGCCAACAAAACGCTTTAACCGAGGGGATAAATTATATTTTAAAAATTATAAGAATAGTGTTTCCTTTCGGGAACATGGCACGATCTTAGGAAGAGTCGGCCATATTACATGCATCATTCAGGGCCCAAACTTCGAACATAAGATGCACTTGAACCAAATAAGAAAACACATCCCCGAGGATCAAGAAGAACTACCGCAGGAAGGCAGAGAGTCAATTGATACAGTATACGACTGTTTTGACGTGGAACCTCCAAAAGACAGTTCAGAACCAAGACGCTCCGACAGGAAAAGGAAGCGCACAGACCTCTTGTTGGTCTGCCCCCAAAAGAAAAGATACTGATTTCACACCCGGAGAAATCAATTTCGGATGGGGATTGTGGCGAAACATCCTCCAAATGTACTAATTGATCGTCCATATAAACTTTACGCATGACGGTCTAAGTCGGGGATCTAATTCCAGAGCGAGGCTCGTATGCTCGGTAAATCACCTACATTTTTCGATTGTAACCTTTCCCTTGTAACCTTTCGGTTTTTCATGTAACTGTTCTCCGTTGCTTTTATTTTTTTTTGTAGCTACTTGCGAGCAATAACAGTAACCCATCAAAAAAGTATAGTCACTGTGTAGTTTACGTCTTCATTTTCGAGAATTTGTCAGTAAATATAATTGGTAATCCACGTACGTCCAAATAAATTAATTTTTGAGGAGACACCCCCCCAAATACCATATCAAAAATCTCATATGCAAACGTGTGTTTAATAAAACATATAATACAGAGTTGCCTAACTTTGATGTCTTCCAGAATGTGGTGTTCCAGAAACGTTAAAAATATATTTATTTAAAAAAGTGAAAACTACACATTAGACCATTCCTGGCACTTATTGATCGCCGTATCCTAAAAACATTTCACTTTCCAATTGAATGTTTGTCTATGTTTATGACACAAAAAAATCAGGACAAGTTGTCCGAATTTTTTTTCTTTCTTTTGGACAATAACATAAAGTTTTAATTAAAAACATATCTACTTTGCTAGAATTATATTTTATAATTTAAAATAAAAAAAACAGCATTCAAACAAATATAATTTTTTATGTAGATACCCCATTTTTGCGTGACCATATTTTCCAAATAATCCGGGTTATTTTTCTAAGAGAAAGGTTTTAGATTTTTACATCACGGATCATTTGCAAAAAACCTTAATCACTTTTTAAAGAAAATTATATTATTTATTTACCTTTTATCTTTAATTTGTGATATATAAACAGGCTTTACATTAATTATTTTTTTTACTATTATGTGGTAATTAATTTAATACATACATATATATATGATATAATTTTCAGTGTATTGCAAATAGACATCATATCATAAAATATCATAAAAATAGTATCAATATAGCAATTTATTAGTTGTTTAAATTGGAAAAAATTGAAAAATTTTAAAGTTTTTAAATTTAGTGTATTTATTACGTAGACAAAGTGAAAGTGACAAACGCGCAATTTGTACACATTTTGTTTTAAACTAGAAACAAAAAATAATTCTATATTTTTAAAAAATCTTTAATAGTTTATTTTGGAAGTATGTGCAATACAGAAAATTAAAACAAAAAACATTTTACAAAAGTAAAATTAGGAGTTTTGTACATTTTGTTAGCAATTTTATGTTGTGGATATCCAAAAATAATGAAACTGTTAGCAAGCCATTATTCATTAATTCAATATGAAGGTTGAGTAATGTAAATGTTGATATACTTTACTCATTTTAACTAGAGAACACGAGAGTATCTGATGACATTGTAGTAAGAATAGATCTAACTGTATGCATTTACTAGTTTATTCCCCCATTATAAAAAAATAGATGTTTAGGAAAAGCATTTTTATTTTTTCACAATTCAAAATTCTTAATGTAACCTATACGATGAAACTGAAAGTATCTATGGAGACATGCAAAAAATATATTGCTGTATGTTTACATATTGAATAGTGTATCAGAATAAAGTAGTCAAACTGTTTTCCTATGGTGATCGTATATAAAATTTGTTTCAGTTTGTTCTAATATCAGTAATGATAATATTTAATTAATGTGTAAATTACACTTGTTTTCTGAAAGTTAATTCCTAATGTTAAATAGTTAAACCGTGAAACTTCTGAAGTAAGTATTCGTGAAAATTATGAAGATATGCATTATAATGCTTATAAATATAGTATTACCATAATAAACATCTGTATGTTTGGTAAGCAGTGAAATGACAGTAACACGTCGTACTAAATAAATGCCCATGGTGTAATAGGAGTGTAAATCCCACGCAACTTTGCCTAATGAAAGGGCAACTACTACGTTCACCCAGCAAAGCAGTCTATTAATAATAATGCAAACACGGTTTATTATAAGAAGAATCAATATATTTGACAAAGAAATTACAGAACAGATTTTTATCAAGGATTGTTTTCTTCAATCACCACGTTTTGCCACACTATTCTTCTGACCATTTTTAGCTGGATAAAAAAAAACTATGGAAGGCATTAATTTATGAGCATACAGTTAAAGAGACTCGGTATTCCTATTCTGTCGCGGTTGTCCACGTGAAGAAGACAAGAGGAATAGTTGGCCGAAACATGGCGAAGCAAGAACAACAACAACTATAAACATGAGAATTGTAAAAGCTAATATTTTAAAATCAACACATTCTCAAGCTAAAAGAACTACGCCGTGAAAATATACAGGAAACAGGTATTAGAAAAACAAAAATTCAGTACACTTACTAGCGAGCCTCTGTTCATTATTCTATTGTAAAATACATTTAAATATGATATTTTAATTTATGCAAATTTAGTATCATTATGGAACATATACTTCATCGATTATTATATTGTACCCAATATATATTGTGATGATTTGAAAGGTTTAAAAAATTGCTTCGTTGCCATCAGCAAGGATCGAAACAAAAACTTACCTGATAGTCTCTATTTAACGCGTCAGCACTTGTCGGTACGGTGTAAGCTATTGCTAGATAGACGAATAAGGCTAAAAATTAAGCGACGTCAAGCTAAAAATGTGTATGTACGTATGCTCAGAAGTAATGGATTTACCCCAGCTAAAGGTAACTATTTCTTTTTATCTCCCCACCTTTAAAACTAATTTACAGGTTAACAACAAACAATACGTGCTGGCGAAGTCGAGCATATCATTAATATCATGTTTTAAATATGTAGATTAATCATTGAGAGAGGAGTTTGATAGAGACCTTAAACACACACATACATACATACACACACAGAGGTCGAAAATGTCATTAATGTCAGGTTCTAAATCCGTAGATTAATTATTGAGAGAGGAGTTTGATAGATACCTTAAACACACACATATAATCACTTAATGCCCAAAATATTAATTTTGAAAGTGAAGAAGTCATTATGCTCTAAACTATGCACATATTAAAATAATTATTGATGCTGCTTGTTTGTTTTTTGTAGTTTTTTTTTCAGGTATATCCACTCTTTTCGGGTTATTGAATGATTGCTCCATTACTTTTAGAAATAGCTTTTTTGCTATATTTTTTTGATATATCAATTTTTTGTTCATAATATTGTGTTCGGTTATTTGGTTTCGCGGCACATCAAACACGTTCTGGTAATTTAATGCCGACTCCAGTAAGTTTGATAAAAGATATATGCTCTAAATTTCATTATTTTGTATATTCAAAGATTTTGTTATGATAGTTGATTAGTGTGTTTTGTAAATTGAAAATCGGTGTTTTTTCTTTCTTTTTTGTTGTTTTGAATTTGCAGGACATGACATAGTTTTGTAAAAGGGTAAGAAAACCAATATCATCAATATTTGGTGCATTTTAGGATAAAAAGCCCATATCTAGTAGAACGATGATTGGTCAGTTTAACATATTAATTTTCTCATAACATGATCAAAAAGCTGTCGTTAATTATTCACAAATGATGATTCATATTCATTTAAAACAATGTTCAATGTATATGGTAAAGCCCAGCTACATGATTGCAAAAACTTATTTTTCTTTTTTCTAAAATAAACTGCAAGTTTTCTTATGTGTTTGTATCACTATATCGCGTATGAAATGCTCTTTATCTCTTGCTTTATCCAATTATCTTATATCAGTTGATTCAAATCGCACACAATTGAATTTTTAATCTGATTTATAGTATATAAGAGAAAGTTCAAACGATTTACAATTGTTAAATGTAATCGCAAACGGCATGCGATCGATTTGTACTTCTTTTTCATCTAGTCGAACATTTCAATCACTTATTAACGTTCGCCAGGTTTGTAGAATCTATTCAGTGCTTAGCATATTTGTGTTTTTAGTCTATATGCCTTGTCTAATAATTCGAAAATCACTATATATTGTAAGATATTTTATCTTACCGTTTTTACTCCTTCAACAGTGAAAAAATCGATACAATTAACAACAAAGGCCTACCTTTAAAATTCAATACAAATGGTATAGATCCTTGGTTGCAAAAATGGAATGCCTATTGTTTTGCCTCTGCAAAGAGCTGGTATCAGCTTCCTAAAGTGTTAGTTTTATCTTCAACAGGAGCTGGAAGCAGGTTCATTCTGTTTTCGAATATAAGCGTTCGCAGCCCTAGAAGGGTCTGACAAGATATCTTGTGATGAAAAAGAGCCATTTTTGATCTGCCAGCATAGTGATCATTGTTCATATTAATTCGGTAATTATGCCAATAAAAGTCCCTTAACGGACTTAAGTAAGATGTGCTTATATTTAGTCTTGAAATAAATGATTCAAGTCTATAACAGACCCTTAGTAATGAGCCTAATTATTTAGGCATGGGATAAACTGTCCAAAAGAGATGAAAGTTGAAGGTACTATGCCTCCTGCAGGGACTCAGTTTCAGTGTCCTTCTTAAAGGATCGGCTGCTTTAGGCGATTGGAACGGATTCCCTGCGTCCATCCAACTCATGTTCTTAGCTGAAACTGAAAAGCAGGCACACAAAATGCAAAAAGCCTGTGACAGTGCAACATTTCGCAGAAAATAACATCGGACACTCTAATTGGCCCCAAAACAATACAATGAGAGGCTTGATTTAATTGTCAAATTTCTGACATATATATATATATATATGTATATATATCCATATATATTTATATATATGTATATATATATATATGTGTGTGTGTATATATATATATATATATATATATATATATATATATATATATATATATACATACACGCCTAAATCACGTTGAAATACCGGTTCTTTATATATCATCGAAATCAAACTACAACATTGAGCTTGGCCATTAAAAGATAGGTGACCATTTCAGAATACCAGACGCTGTATATAGGATCACGTCGACATCTCTCTGCAAAATTCTATTTGGTCATTTTTCCTGACTGGGATATACATGCGACTGCTGTGTATTTCTTGTGACCTAAATGGTCTTCTGGCACTTCGAAGGAAACCGGTTTAATCTAGATAGGGTTAATAACGATAGCTGACTGATATTATATATATATATATATATATATACACATATATATGCTGATATATATATATACTGATATATATATATACTGATATATATATATATATAGAGAGAGAGAGAGAGAGAAAGAAAGACAGAGAGAAAGAGAAAAGGAGACGAAGACAGATGAACATATATATAGAAATAGACAAACACATTGAAAGACGGGGAGGCAGTGAGAAACGTGTGTGTGTGGAAATATATACTTACGTTTATAATTTATTTGAAAATTTACTAATACTTGCCCATGTAAAAACTTGAAAGGTGTTATCATTTAACAACAGGAGATAAAAAAGTAAACCAAGCCATGTTTACTTGAATCTTTAGATTAAGTGTTTATTGGTGTATTGGCAAAAATCTTTAGAAAGAGTAAAAACACTCGACAAATGTATCCCTCATCACCAAAAAAACAGTCATAAACATGTAATTATCAGAAAAGGAGAAGTTCACTTCATGAACAAAATCCTTCAGCAATTACAAATAAAGCAAAAAACTGCATTATGCAGGAACAAAATCTACTTAAATGAAACAAAGTTATCTTTCTAATCGACTGGAATGTTCTTTATTTAGTACTTGATTTTAAACACTTAAATTCTACATATCGTTTTACTCATAGAGACATACGCATATATATATATATATATATATATATATATATATATATATATATATATATATATATATATATATATAGCGAGAGAGATAATATGTGTGTATATATGTATATAGAACTATTAATAATATAAACAACTCATCTAATCAATAAGAAAATCTTGTAATCTCCAGATGTGAGCACCATTTGATGTGAGCCCCACCATTGGAAACACAATACATATCAAGTCAATAGATTAATACTTGTCATACGCGTGTCAGCATTGGGTTGTGAATGGTTGCAAGAGTTTCTGCCATTCAGGCCTTCAGTTCATCTATGTTTCTTAGTAAGGGGAGGCACATAGATCAGCCATTTCATAAATCCCCAAAAATCGTATAGTGTGGGATCTAGTGAACTAGGAGGTCAAGGCATGAGGTCGTAGATATCTTGCCCAGATAGTCATATCCATCTCTCTTGCTGTGTTGTGTTTACATACTGTTACTCCTGAGGCTCCAGTGTGGTGGCGCTTAATCTTGTTAAAAAATTTTGAGAAATTCAAGTAAAACAAGAATCCATGATTTAGTTTTTGCAAATGCAAGCATACAAAAGTACTTTTAAGGTTGAGTAAACGCAATTAATAAATCGAGAGTAGAAATGAAAAATCATTAGCGATATGCCAAACTTAATAAATCAAGTTTCAAAATTGCACTACCATCAATAATTAAGCAGATATGTATACTTAGAATGTGGCCATGACTTTTTGCGAACACACTTATACATGTACATATATATATATATATATATATATATATATATATATATATATATATGCATATATATATATATGTTTATATATATTGATATTTATAAATATATATATACATATATATATATATTTATATATTTATATATACATATATATATATATTTATATATATATAACTATACATATTTATATATATATGTATATATTTATATATATATATGACTATACATATTTATATATATATGTACATATTTATATATATGTATATATTTATATATATGTATATGTATATATATATTTATATATATATATGTGTATGTATATCTATATATATAAAAATGTAAATGTTGGTTCGTTCTAAACGAATAAAACCATATTTCTACGTTGCCAATTTATTATAAATTTTCAGACAACCCATCTTTAGAGTTGAGGTATGTTTTTATGTTATTAAAATAAATTTACCTCACGAATTATTAAAATTAAAATATTAAATAAAATAAATATATGTTTTTAACCGTTACTGCGAATCTGTTCTGTTGATAAAACTGAACTTCCGGTTCGATTCATTTCACAGCCACGAATTGACGAAAGATTTCATTTTCTGTTAACTCGATAAGAAAAAAAAAACTTACTCAGGCAGAGAGTGGTCCGTGCTGAAATAATGTTATTATTTAAAAAGCCATTCTTAACATGGGGAAGGGAGGGTGGTTTGTACCTATTGTGTACTTCAACCTTACAATTGAATAACAACATATCATAAACTTTAATTAAACGTGGAAAACGATTTTAAAAAAATAGCGCGGATCACTCTCTGCATTAGCACACACACAAAAATCCCATATTTTAAAAATTTAAATTCATTTATGTACTTACCAATTTTTTAATTTTATTTATATTAAGGCTTTTCACTCATGAAACATTGCGTTTTAATTGTTTCGTTTCTTTTCACGGCATTGTTTACATAAAAAGTTTGTTTTAACTTTTTCTAAACTATTTCATTTTTACGACATGCCTCAACGTATCATAAAAACCCTAACCCTCCATGTTAAAAAAACGCCCTTCCATATACCTCGAAAGCCGTTCTTAATATGGGAAGGTTGTTCATTCCGAAAACCGTTTAAACATGGGGAAGTTAGGGTGTTTATAATATGCTGGGGTGAGTCGTACAATTAACGAAGTTGCTATCTATTATTTATTGCAAAAATTGCTTGAAATTTATTTATTTGACAAAAATAATTACATTTTGGTACTTCTTGGGCGTTGAGTTCCATGGCGACCAGTAGAAAAAATAATGGTCGCTCCCTTAGTCTCCCACTCCACCCCTCACGTAACATTTTTTATTTACTGACGTTGCCGTAAATAAACGTTTATTTGTCACATTTACAAACATTTATTTATTTATTTATTTTGAAAATTTTTTTACTTTTTATGAATGTTAAAAGAAAAATGGCTACTCATGCAGAGAGTGATCCATGCTGAAATAATAACGTTATTATTTAAAAAGCCATTCTTAACATGGGGAGGGGAGGGTGTTGTGTACCTAATCTGTACTTTAACCTTGCAATTGAATAAAAAAAAACAACACGATTTAAAAAAATAGCGCGGATCACTCTCTGCATTAGCACCGAAAAATGTTACTAAACATTTATAATAATTTCTCACTTTTACAAACATTTAATTTAAAATTTCTTTTAAAATGACGACTTTTATCGACTTCAATAAAGTGCCCAGTTGTTAACTTAAGGAGAAAAAAACCCGTTCCAATAATTAGAATTTTTATTTTTTTATTTTAAACAGTTCAAATAATTAGAATTTAAAAAAAAAAACAGTTCAAATTTTTGATAATTCAACAGTTCAAATAATTGGAATTTTAAAAAATAAACAGTTCAAATAATTAGAATTTAAAAACAAAAAAACAGTTCACATGATTAGAATAGTTCCACGTAGTTAGTTAACCCTGTCAAATTCTGTGATTTGTTTCACAATATTTGTAAAAGCATCTGTCTGTGACATATCGCATATTTTAGGGTTAGGGTAATTTTCTGCCTCGACACTGCCTACGTCAAACGGCCTCTCCCCGAACTCAGAACGAGGCGGACGTCGGGACCATTTCGGTAAAGGATAACCCCCCTTTTTTTAATAGTATTTTCGGGTGAGTATGCTGACAACAAATATCAGTTATATTTGGCAAATAGCCCCCCCCCTCAAAAAGTGGTGTTTATTCAGGAAGCTGTTATTAACATGAGGAGTTGGGGGGGGGGTGATTATGAGGTGGACCTAATCTAAAAACAACAAAAAAACAAAAATAAACAAGTTTTTTATGCGCACATAAGCAACTATTTTTTTTATTAACTTTTGTTTTTTACTTTTTTATTTAAAAATTAGTAAATTTCAATGAATAGAATAATAAATCATTTATCATTAATGTGCTTTTGGTTTTGTGTTGAATGAAACTTTTTTTTCATTACAACAATAATGAACCAATTTAAATCTTCCAGCATGCGTTTAAGGGTTACGAAATTATCAATAAATTGTTTAGTTACTAAGCCAACGTCAGTAAATAAAAAAATGTTGCGTGCGCATGCATTAGCCTTGACTGGGGGGAAGGCGCAGGGAGCGACCATTAAATAATTATGCTGGTCGCCATGGAACTCAACGCCCAAGGAGTACCTAAAGTGGCACTTATGCACTTATGTTATCGTGCTATTTTTTAAAATAGTATTTTCCTGTTAAATTCAAATTTTACAATATGCTTTTCTTTTATTAATTTGTTAAGTGAAAGTACAGATAACCCGGTAAGTTTCTAATGCGAGGAGAATCTAGCCCCCCCCAAAAAAATGGGGTACTCTTGATAATAACAAACCATTAAAATTGCCTCAGTCTCGAAAGATTTCTTCCCTACTGAACGAGGAAAAAACGGTGAAGTGTAGTTCACCTTCTGTTTCTCTCCCCCTCTCTCTTCCTCTCTTAATATCTCTTTATCCATCTCTCCCTTTCCCTCTCTCAATCTATCTTTCTCTCTATATCACCCTCTCCATCTCTCTTTGAGCCCCTTTCTCTCTCTAACTCCTTCTATCTCGCTCCTTTCCTCTGTCTCATCCCTCTCTGTTTCTAACTCTCCCCCTCTCTCTGTTTATCTATCAATCCCTTTATCTCTCTATCTCCTTCTCTTTCTCTATTTTCCTCTCACTGTCTCTTTTCTATCTATATATCTTCCTCTCTATCTGTCCATCTCTAATCCCTCATCCTATTTTAGTCTCCTAAATTAATTACAGTGAATAAGGCATTGTCAAAACATGGATAAATCCTATTTTAGTCACCTAATTTACTGACTGTGAGAATAGAAGTTATTTGGAAATTACTGCTACCTTGAACAGCACCAGAAGTAACTGGTAAAACCTTTCTAATTAAATTGATTTTGGCAGCCATTTGGTAACAAAATGGCATAGCCTTATCCCTTGCTGCATGATTAATACCTGCGACCTTGCTGTCAAGTAGAAGAATTATTTATTCTACTTTAAAATATTCAATTTTTCAAAAATCTCATGTTCGACATCTTCAAAACATCCAATATGGGGGAAAATATTGCAGAAATGCAAACTTATTGTTTAGGATGAATGCACAATGGTACGCAAAAATCACTTGAGGCTCTTGGTCGATCCTTGCAAGATTTGCGTGGCAATGTCAGACCATTTGGGAATGCAGTAATATTGCTTGTAGGAGATTTCACACAAATGTTACCTGTTATTCTTCAATCAACACCAGCAGATGAAATAAATGCTTGCCTCAAATACTCTACTTTTTTGTTCAACGTGAAGACATTAAACTTAACTCAAATTATGCATGTACAGTTACAGACTGTTCGATCCGCACAAAAACTTTTGCATCACTTGTGGCAAATTGGGTACGAAAAAGTGCCAGCTGATCAGAGTTAAGGGCAAATTCTTTGACTTTTAATTTCTGTAATTTCTGTTTATTTCATCAAAAGAATAGTTAGTTTAAAATGGTTTTGCAGATATTAAAATTATAAGCATTCCATTTGACTGAGTGAATGAGCTATTCTTGCAGGTCAATACAAAGATGCCCATGAACTTAACGCTATTATTCAATGTAAAATTCCAAGTGAGGTAGTCAAATACAAATCTATCGACACCGTTGTGAAAGCAGATATAGTGGTTAGTTATCCAACAGTTATATTTGCCAGGGATGCCACCGCATGTATTGCAACTGAAATTTGGTGTACTAATTATCATGTTGTGAAATATAAACCAATCCAAGCTTTGCAATGGCACATGGCTTGTAGTAAAAAAAATTAACAAACAATATCATAGAAACAACAATCTTAACAGGACCTTTCACAGATGAATATATCCTCATTCCATGCATTCCTATGATTCCACCGGATACATCATTACACTTTAGCAAATTGCACTTTCCAATTTTATTGTCATTTGCAATAACCATCAACAAAGCACAGGAACAATCTTTACAATTGTGGGCGTAACTGACTGTTTTTTCACATGGACAATTTATGTTACATATTCAGGAATCACCAAACCGGAAAATCTCTATATCAACTAAGAAAATGGAACAACAAAAACTGTACCCATGCAAAATGGAAATTTAAACCTATAAGAAACATGCTTTTTCTCATTTTGGAAGTTTTTCCATTGCGCCAATTTGAGCCACAGCAACGCGTGGCAGGGTACAGCTAGTATATTTATAAATATGTATATAAATATATTTATATATGTGTATATATATTTATCCATATATGTATATATATTTATATATCTATGTATATATATATGAATATATATACACACATTTATATATATGTATATATTTATATATATATTTATATATAAATATGTATATATATATATTTATGTATAAATTTATACATATGTATATATATATACATATATATATAAATACGAGCAAACAGTTAATAAAACATGTAAACACCACTTTGAAATGAGTTAAAAACATATTTAATCTGAAAAGGAAACACTAGATAAGTGGATAGTCCTTAATCCGCGGAGTTTCGAAGAAATACTTTCCTTCTCATCAAAGGGTAGGAATTAGCATAATGCCAGATCGGGTTTTGCATGCAAAAGTATTTGATGAAACAACAAGTCAAATTCTTATTTGATAATAAAAATAGTGAAGCATAGGGAGTATGGTTTAGAAAAAGATGATTACATATGAATGGATAGTCTGGTGGAAGATAAATAATCCAATGACGGTAAAATCCAAATAAATAACTTCAAGAAAGTTAATTGAATTTCCATTTGCACAAATAAAATCCAAGGAGATCCCGAATTATATATATATATATATATAAATATATATATATATATATATATATATATATATATATATATATATATATATATGCAGTGATATATTTATATATATATATATATATTTATATCAGGCAAACATTATTAAAAACAACAGAGATACCTTGCTTAATGATTCGTTTTTTAATTTTTTCGATCTTTCGTGAGAGTTTTTGAACTTCAAAATGAAGATATTTACTATACTGGTATATGCTAAACATTTCAGCACATTATTGCTACTTTCAAAATTAATGCTTTTTATAGATGAATGCTGGGGTGTTGTATATAGTGCTTCAAGTATTTTTAATTTTTTTCAATTACTCCAACTGGGTGTGCTTTCCTTTTCTTATTTTATTTATTTTTTCGAATCTATGTGTACAGTAATGCAAACACCCATTTTGTGTTTTATATACATAAAGTACAATTGTTGAATGTTACTGTTTTGATTATATTCATTTGGTAGGGGCACAATTAAAAAATTAAGAAAGATTAAAATGAAGCGAAATTTAAGTTTCCCTTCCATTTTTACAACAACCGTAAAACAGTGCATACTCAGCAAGTTTTATCATAATTTATAAGCATATTGAAACACTAAATCAACATTTTATTTATTTTTTGCATAATTAATGATGGAAGTATTTTTCTGTTTATTTTCTTAACATCTGTTAAAAAATAAATAATTTGTACAATCTCTTGAAAAAAAGAATCAAACTTTTCTCTACTTTCACATGCGTTCCATTTTAACAAACTGAGCCACAGCAACGCGTGACCGGGTACAGCGAGTATTTATATATATATATATATTTATATACATGTATATATTTATTTTTTGTATGCATATATATTTCTTTATATATGCATGTATGTATATGTAGATATGTTTATATACATGTATATATATATATATGTTTATATATATGTATATATATGCATGTATATATGTATATAACTATGAAAACAATATATATATATCTATATGTATATATTTGTATATATACATGTATATGTATATATACATGTAAATGTATATATATATATGTATGTATATATTTGTGTGTATATATATTTATATATGGTATATATGTAGGTGTATATATGCATATGTGTATATATGTATATATATACCTATATAAATATATGTATATATGTATGTATATGTGTATATATGTATATGCATATATATATGTACATATATATCTTTATATATACATATCTACGGATATATATTAAATATATATGTGTATATATATTTATATATATGCATATATATATGCATATATTTAACCAAATATATGTATATATATGTATATATATATTTATATATATATTTAGATATATGTATATATATATACATATCTATATGTATATATTTATATATATATGTACATGTAAATATATATATATATATATAAAATGTAACTCTTGGTTCGTTCGTAATTAAAGTCTAAGTAACCACTGGACGGATGGCTTCCACATTTTGGTATAATATGTTTACGGTATGCATGCATGTTTCTATATATCTCTTTGTAATCATAACATTATGCATAATTTTTCTGTAATAAATATTTGGTTTTCTTTGAACGGATGAGCCATTTTTTTATTTGGGGACAGTTATTTCACACCGCGTGTCATCACGTGACATCACTAAACGGAACATTTAAATACCTAATTGACTTTTTTCCTTTAAAATAGAATTATTTCTCTTTCGTTAATATATATATATATATATATATATATATATATATATATATATATATATATATATATATATATATATATATATATATATATTAATATTTCCTGTTTTATATATATAAAGTACAATTGTTGAATGTTATTTTCTTGACTATATTTGTCTGGGAGAAGCACAAAAGAAAAGATTAAAACGGACCGAAATTTAAATTCCCATTCCATATTTACTCTTTATGAATATTAAAAGAAAAATTACTAAACATTTATTAATAATGCCTTACTTTTACAGACATTTGTTTTTAAATTTCTGAAATGACGACTTTTATCGACTTTTTTTTAATAGCATTTGCGGATGGGTATGCTGACATTTGTTTTAATTTCTTTTTACATGACTTTTTATCGACTCTCTTTTTTAATAGCATTTTCTCATGGGTAAAAAACGAAAAAAAATAGCTAAACCATTTACTGCTAATTCTCACTTTTACAAATATTTTTAATCAAATAACTTTTATTAAAGTCAAGATACCGAGAAATTGTCAGTAAATCGCTTAGTTATTTTTTTCGTTATTTACCCATCCGCAAATGCTATTAAAATAAAAGTAATTTAAAAAGAAATAAAAAAAACAAATGTTAGCATACCCATCCGCAAATGCTATTAAAAAAAAGTCGATAAAAGTCGTCATTTAAAAAGAAATTTAAACACAAATGTCTGTAAAAGTGAGGCATTATTAATAAATATTTAGTAATTTTTCTTTTAATATTCATAAAGAGTAAAGTTTTTTTTCAAAGTAAATGTAAAAAAAATCGTTTAGTTACTACGACAACGTCAGTAAATAAAAAAGTGTTACGTGCGCATGCGTCAGAAAGGGAGCGATGCGTGTTATTTATGCTGATCGCCATGGAACTCAACGACCAAGGAGTACCAAATTCTGTTTTCAAGAAGAAACGTTTACTACCAACTGTCTCCAAAAAAAAGTGCAATTTTCCTGAAAAAAAACCTTTCACCTAACAATTTATGGCAAAAATAGCGACCCATAAAAATCTGGGGTGCTTCTACACTTTATTGACGAAATTGAAGACGCAATTTTTTTTCACGCATTTGCTATCCAAAGATAGGGGAGACATCATTATATGGCCGAGCGATTGCTTCCGGAAAGGGAAAGAATATATTTACCAAAATTAACATTTATTACTTCTGGAAACGTTAAACTAAATTAAAATTATCATTTATTACTTCCAGAAACTTGGTGAACCGATATTACTGGAGAAAATAAATCTTGACAATTCCAAAAAATGTTTAAAATTATTTATTTGTTAGAAAAAACAAAAAAACAAAACAAAAAACTTTTTTATAAAAGTCCAATGTTGCTTTAAAAGTAAATAAAGTGAAAGAGAACATATATCCGTAATTGTTTAATTGGAAATGTTTCGATTTAATTGATGAGAACTGGAAAGTTTTACATGGAACAATATTTTTTTTATTAAATACAGAAAATTGAAATGACATATTTATAATAGCTTAACCTGGGCGAGCGCCATTTGAAAAAAAAAAAAACATTTATTAGTTTTTTTTTTTGTTTGTTTGTTTATTTTTTTGTTTGTTTGTTAATTTTTTGTGTGTTTTGTTTTTTGGGGTTTTCTTTTCGAACAAATAAATAATTTTAAATATTTTTTTTCATTGTCAAGATTCATTTTCTCCAGTAATATCGGTGTAGCAAGTTTCTGGAAGTATTACTTCCAGAAACTTGCTACACTGATATTACTAGAGAAAATGAATCTTGACAATGAAAAAAAATATTTAAAATTATTTATTTTTTTGATAATTTTAGTATAAGGGAGTAATAAATGTTTATTTTGGTAAATTTATTTAGTTTAATTTATCGTTTCCGGAAGTAATAAATGTAAATTTTCGTAAATTTATTTAGTTTAATTTATCGTTTCCGGAAGTAATAAATGTAAATTTTGGTAAATTTATTTAGTTTAATTTATCGTTTCCGGAAGTAATAAATGTAAATTTTGGTAAATTTATTCTTTCCCTTTCCGGAAGCAATCGTTTTGCCTTATAATAATGTTTTCCATAGATTTGGATAACAAGTGCGTGAAAAAAATGGCGTCTCCAATTTCGGCAATAAAGTGTACAAATCAAATCTGCTAGCTGAGTGAGAAATCTGCTTAAAATATTGTAAAAAAAAGAAAGAAAAACAATAGAAACTCTAGATGTATCAGAAATTTGGAGGAATTTTTGTACACCCCTAAAAGAAAACTGCGAATAAAATATAAAAACCCGTAATATATCTTTTTAAAATGAGTTGTTTATTTTCTATATGGAATATACTTACAAAATAAACTATTAAACTTGTTTAAAAAATAATAGAAATATTATTTTTTTATTTTTTAAAAAAACAGTGTTTACAAAATGTTTACATAATGCCGGGTGCCTTCATGCAGCCTATTTTTCACGCAATAAAATCAATAGAATTTTACGAGTTAAATATTTTTCACTTTTTAAATTTTAAAAATCTATCAAAATGTTTATATGTATGCAATTTTTACGATATTTTCAGGGTCAATGTGAAATTTTATGCTCTTTCCAATAAACCAAATACAATATTTTTGCCAAACGTTTTTTATCAAATTCACACCCCCATTTAGAAATGTTTATTAAAATTTTAATAATTAATTCATGTGTCAAAGTTTTATATATCACAAATTTAAGATAAAAGATTAATAGGGGAAATATTCTAATTTAAAATAAAAAAAAGAATAGTTTTTTTTGGAAATTTACCTGCAAAGTCCAAAGTGTAAAACCTTTCCTTTTTTTAACACGTTGATTTTTTTTAATGAAAGCTCATGTTATGCTTACATCGTCAAGTAAATATCAGACGCTGACAGCAAATTTTTATATCTCATTGAATGCTTTCTTTCTGTAGATATAAAAAAAATAAAATTAGTTGATGAAGAAGTATTAAAATATATTAATTAAAAACTCGTGTATTTGATTAGAAGAATTTTTTTAAAAATTGATGAAGCGGATTTTTTGTTCTAGGGGAAAAACTTATGAGTGAATGTGCGTTTCTTTTTTAACTACGGAGGATGAAAAATACTAATTTTGGTTAACACACGAAATAAAAAAGAGACATTATTTATGCCCTTGGACGAAACCATACTTCATAAATTTCATTTTAGCAGCAGCAACTATTTAACGCTTCGCGCAAAACATGTTACAAAAATGCGATTTTCTAGGACCCTCGCTTTAAAAAAATCCTTTTATTTAAAAAGTACATGGAATTTTAAATATAAATATGGATAAATTCTTAACAAGGAAGAATGGAACTACCTCTTTAATAATATTTTTTTAGGTAAGTCATTTTTTTTGCATATATATACATATATAAGCAAGTCAAAATATATGTTGGCATATATATACATATATAAGCAAGTCAAAATACATTGATTTTCTTTATATTATTTTTGAAAGAAACCCGCTTTAAAGAAACAAGTATTGCATAATTTGCCATTAAACCTGTTATCTTTTTTAAAAAATTTGTTCTTTGCTACTTTGATTGAAAAAAATATAAGGGTTTGAATTGTATTTCCAAGTAGTTATAAGCTTAAAACATAGCAAGTTGAATTATTACGGTTCTGGTCATCATTTTTAATGGCCACTTTCTGATACACCTATAGAAGCTTTCCAAAACATACTGGCAATAATTTGGTTTCGTCCTTTCTATCAGTGTTTCCAATAAGGGAGATTGATTTACTGGGATTTGTATTAGGAGCTGGCCACTTATTAAAATCATTTAATTGTTGAATTTTTAGCATTTTGGTTAAATTTGTGAGTTTGCTAGGCTAGCGCTAAAAGCCCACACTAAATATTGAACAAAAGCCAAAAAAAAAAGAATGGTTCTCATGCAGAATATTGCCCCCCACCTCCGCGCACCGGTTTCCAATTAGTTTAGGGTTCGACAGGCAATCACCGGATTCAGCCGAGGGTTGTTAAAATGTTGAAACACTAAACCAACATTTTATTAATTTTTTTGCAAAATAAATTAATGATGGGAGTATTTTGTCCGTTTATTTTCTTAACATTTATTGACAAAAAAAGTGTACATTCTTTTAAAAACAGTCTAACTTTTCTCTACTTTAACCTAACTATTTACAGTTTTCATATAAAATATTCATCTTTTGTTTTTATAATAAAAATTATATTTTAAAAAGTAATGTTTACTGCCAACTTTCTGCCTTCTTCCTGAAAAAAAAATAAAAAAAAACTTTCACCTAACAATTCGTGGTAATAAAATTCACGTTTTCTAGGGGAAAAATAACAACATTTTTTGATAAAAAAATTTGCAAAAAAAATAAAATAAATAAACAATATAAAATGAATTTTTTATGAAGAATGTGTTCCATTTTAAAAAACTGAGCGACAGTAACGCGTGGCCGGGTATAGTTAGTATATATATGTATATATATATTTATATATATATGTATATATATTTATATATTTGTATATATATATATGCATATAAATGTATATATATATAAATATATGTATGTATATATATTTGTATATATATGTCTATATATTTATATATATGTATATATATTTATATATATGTATATATATTTATATATATATATGTATATATATTTATATATGTATATATATATATATATTTATGTATATGTATTTGTATATATATATGTATATATTTATATATATACACATATAGATATATATATGTTTTGCGAACGCACTGATATATATATATATATATATATATATATATATATATATATATGTATCTATATACAGTTTTATATATGTATATATATATATATTTATATATATTCATATACATATATATTTATATATATTGATATATATACATATACATATATGTATATATCTTAATGTATATATGAATATACATATTTACATATATGTATAAATTTTTATATATGTATATGTATATATTTATATATATATATGTATATGGATATATTTATGCGTATGGATATATATATATATATATATATATATATATGTGTATATATATATGTATGTATATATTTATCCATATATGTATATATATGTAAATATATATATATGTATACATCTATTTGTACATGTACATGTGTATATATATGTTTATATATATGTACATATATATATTCATATATATGTACATATATATACATTTATATATATATACATGTAGAAACATTTATATATATTTATATATAAGTATTTATATTTATATATATTTATATATATTTATATATATATGTATATATATTTATTTCTATACGTATATATATTTATATACATGTATAAATATATGTATATCTGTATATGTATATATATGCATATATATGCATATATATGTATATATTTATATATATATATATATGTATATTCTTTGTTATATATGTATATATATACATATATTTGTATATGTTTTTATATATTTATATATATGTATATGTATATATGTACATGGTAATATATATCTGTGTATATCTTTATATATATATATATGTATATATATGTATACATTTATATATATATGTTCATATATATGCATATATATGTGCGTATATTTATGTATATATATATGTATATATGTATATGCATATTTGTACGTATAAATGTATATATATCTATATATGTATATATATAAATATGTATATATGTGTGTATATTTATGTGTATATGTGTATATATGTATATACATTCGTGTATATATTTATATATACACGCATATGTATATAAATATGTTTTTATGCATATATATATGTATAGTTACATATTTATGTACATATATATATTTATATATAGGTATATGTACAGATATATATATATACATATTACAGATATATATTTATATATATATATGTATATATATTTATATATATGTATACCTATGTATATATATATATTTATATATATATATCTATATATATATATGTATTTATATATATATATTCATATAATTATATATATGTATATATATGCATATAAATATTCATATATATGTATATATAGATTTATATATGTATTTATATATTTATATATATGCATATATATTTACATATATACATATATATTTATATTTATATATGTATATATATTCATATATGTATGTATATTTATATATGTATATATACTTACATATATTTGTATGTATATATTTATATATGTGTATATATATTTATATATATATGTATATATACATAATCATATATATATTCATATATATATATTCATATATATATACATTTATATATGTAAGTATATGTATATTTAATTTATATATATATATATATTTATAGAAATGTGTATATATATGTATATATATGTATATGTGTATACATATATGTTTATATTTATGTATACATATATATGTATATATGTATATATGTATGTATATATATTTTTATATGGTATACATTTATATATATATGTGTGTATATATATATGTATTCATACATATATATATGTATATAGATGTATATATGCATAGCTGTTTATATATATATGTATATATTTGTATATATATGTATATATTTGTATATATATTTTTATATGGTTGTATATATGTATATATATGTATATATATGTATATATGTGTATATATATGTGTATTTATGCACTTATATGTGTATATATGCATATATATGGATATGTGTGTGTATATATGAATATGTATATATGTATACATGCGTATATATATGTTTATGTATTCATATGTATATATATGTATATATACATGTATATATACATGTATATATATATATTCATACATATATATATATATATATATATATATATATATATATATATATATATACAATCTTGGATGTTTTTATCCTTTAAACTATATATAAACCTTTGTTAATTTTTTGGTAATTTTTGTCATTTGTTAGAAAATTGTTTCGTAAGTCATTTAATCACCTTCTATTGTTGCATCAACTTCGTTTATTAAATTCACAATAGTAGTTCAGAGATCATCAGTTGTGCACTCTTCAATTGTTTCGGGGATTTTATAACAAAAAGCTATATTAAATCATAGCTCCTAAGTTGGGTTGCTCAAAACTCATCCCACGTAATCACAAAACAAAACAATGTTTCGAATATTGGGTATAGTTTTCCTCTCCTAAATTATTTTGCTAACATATTCATTCTATCAGAAAATGTCTTCCCTACCTGTGAAATTTGCCAATTTCTTCAAATTCAGAAAGTCATTGTATATATGAATTTAAGATTAATCCATTATACTACTTGTCATCCTAATACTACTTATCACTACCGGATATATATATATATATATATATATATATATATATATATATATATTTATATATATACATATATATCCGGTAGTGATAAGTAGTATTAGGATGACAAGTAGTATAATGGATTAATCTTAAATTTATATATACAATGACAATGTGTGTGTGTGTGTGTGTATTTGCACGTGCGCGCGTGTGTGTCTAAATAGGTATATAAATTTACATGAGGTATATTGATATAAATAAAGATTAACCTGTTTTATTAGAGCATAAGATTTTACATTCTGTAAAAATTACCATTTGGTATTTTGCATGAATATAAGACATAATTAGCAAAGATGTTCACTCATATAAGCATATAAAAAGCATCCTGGCAATCTGTTTATTATTAATCGGCCACTACTGTTGCAAATTCATCCGTTTTCAAATAAGTTGGATCTTGTACGAAAAGGCCCTCAAAAATAAAAGAATCAGATAAAATCTGGGAAAATAAAATAAAATATCAAAATGTGTTTTGAGAGCGAAAATACGTATTTTACAAATGGTTTTTTGACGTAAGTTTTAAGGTTTTAATTATATCTATTCAAAACTGCAAATTTAACAGTATTAAAGGTTCTTCCTCTAACACAAAAAACAGCTTTATAAAAAGTTTACATATTTTCTTTTCACCAAGAGAAATTAGAAATATAAATGTGAAGATGAGCAAGTACTTCCAAGCGTTTGAAGAAACAAAAGCTCTTTATAAACTCACTATGGATGTCCGCCTGTCTGCACTTTTCAGGCAAATTTTCCTCCAAAATGAGAAAAGGCAAAGCGGCGCGAGACGACTCAAATGATTGCAATTTTTGTGGACCGTTTTTTATGATCTTTACTCGATTAAAATGTTGACTAAGTGCAGAAAATTAATGAAAATGAGAATATGACTACCATAACTACTGTCCTCCTTTTCATATGCATATATATGTGTATATAGATATTATATATATGTATATATATATATTTATATATATATATATACACACACATATATATATATATTTGTACGTAAATCTTAGTTTATTGTTATCTTTTTCTTATAGAACTGATAATGCCTTAACCTTTAATTTCTTAGGCTATGCATTTTTTTTTCATTTTGATTCTGATGGCACTCTTTTATATCCTTTTTTAAACTTTTTAAATCACAATTATATATTGAGTACAATTTAATTTTGATAATCGATAAAAAAAAGATGGATGTATCATAATAAATACGAATTTTTCATGAATTAAAATATCATTTAACCGTATTTTACGACCAGGCAACGCCGGGCACACCCTGCTAGTTATAAATACAATGGACAGTACGCATAATTCTTTACGCACAAAACAGCTCTTATGCATTCAAAGGCTTACGATTCTTCGAATAATTTTATTTTCCTCCAAATGCTGCGCTACTTACATGGTTCACAAGGAATGCCTCATTTTCAGAGAGGATGCATCATTTTCGTCAATGTTTGTGTTGATTATTACCTAGAAAAGTGCCCGTTGGAAATTCCACTATAGCAGCAATCTGTGCGTCATGAGTAAGTTGCTGGAATCTGTGTTAAATACAGAAGTAATCAACCATCTCAACAAAAATAACCTTCTTAGTGACACTCAATATGGTTTCCGTTCTGCTAGATCTACAGCAGATGTGCTTATAGTTATATCTCATAGGATTAGCAAATCTCTCGACGGAGGCAACCTTTCTAGGGCAATTGCTCTTGACATATCTAAGGCCTTTGATAGGGTATGGCATAAAGGTTTACTTCATAAGATCTCTAGCTATGGTATTGCTGGAAATGTCTTCTGAATTATTAAATCATTTCTTTCTGATAGGTTCATAAGAGTAGTAGTTTAGGGGCAAAAATCAGAAGCTCACAGTATTAATGCCGGTGTCCCTCAGGGGTCCATCCTGGGCCCAACTCTGTTCCTGATCTACATTAATGATCTTCCAAATCACATCCTTACATCATTTGTAGACATTTATGCTGACGACACTACCATTTATGGTAGCACATCTAAGACAGTAAACGACCAAGTTCTCTCCAATTCTCTCTCCTCTGATCTTGAGCATGTAGTACAATGGGGAAAGGCGTGGCTGGTTACTTTTAATGCATCTAAAACCAAGCTTCTCTCTTTACATCATCAACATTCTGATCCACATCTGGCATCAATTGAAATTAATGCCTCTCGTCTTCAGGAGGCCTCAAGTTTTGACAAGCTTCTGGGCTTAACCATTACTCCTGATCTTAAATGGAACACGTACATCAAATCTGTTGCCAAGGCCGCTGGAAAAATGGTGGGATCTTTCTATCGATCCTGTAGATATCTCACTGCTGATTCTATTCTCTATCTATATAAGAGCCAGGTACGTCCAAGGATGGAATACTGTTGCCACATCTGGGCAGGAGCTACTAGAAAGGACTTGTCCTGCTTCATAGAGTTCAAAATATACTTCGTAGCCTCGTAGGAGATGTCCTTTTCTCTTCCTTGCAACCTCTATCTCACAGAAGAGATGTTGCGAGTTTGTCTCTGATGTATCGTTATTTTCATGGAAAGTGTTCGACTGAGCTTCAATCTATGGTCCCCCGTCGCCAAACTTTCACAAGAAACACTCGTCTAGCTGTAAACACTATCAATAATTCCCCCACTCTTTATCTGTGTCTAAACCTAAACGTAAATTCCATGAACAAAGCTTTTTTATTAGAACTGCACACCTGTGGAATTGTCTTCCGTTTTCCTGCTTTCCAGCTGACTACAATATGGTTGTCTTCAAGTCTAACGTAAATTAGTTCTTGATGAGCCGTTCCATATAAGTTATCAAATTTACCAAATTTTCATTACTAATGATTACTATATTGTCCAATTTCTACTGTACACTCTTTAACCCTTATCCTTGAGTGACCTCTTGGCCTTGATAATGTGTTGATACCTATGAAAACAAAGAAAAGAAAAAGTCCAATGTGAACAAGTTCTAATTGAATCGTCCCCCTAAGTAATCCAAGTTACAAAATTCCCACTGTTTACTATGCTAAAATCACAATGACTAATGTATACCTATTAAGCCTTATCCTCGAGTGGCCTCTGGGCCTTGATAAGTGGTGACACCCATGTATACAAAAAAAATATCTAAAATCATCGTTCACTCTAGACGCTTGCTTTACTCGTAAATGAAAAATTGTCGCGCAGGATATTCGGATGTAAGTCTCAATATTTGGCAATTGTCGTTAATTCGAATACCAAATAGGTCCATATAAAATCAAAGGTATGAAAAAGTCAGTTCCGAATATAAAATATAACACAAATATATTCTACACAAACAAATATTTGAATTTAATATATAATACAGATTTACCCGTACAAGTGAGCCACACTATATATGTGGTTATTATTTTATAATATGCAATATTTATTTCGTTAAATGGACTGCTTAAAATTAATGTCGAAGCAAACATCGAGATAACACTCATACTAATATTAAATACATACGTTCTTAAGAATATACTATGATTGTTGTATGTTGTTTAAATATGCTAGTCTCTAAAAGTACATTACAACAGCGAATGTCGCGACGATATATAATACACAACTCAGCACCCTTCGTCAGTCACAAATAATCATAGGTGTAGGTGAGGTGTTATCTACCACCATTTTGGCTCTATTACCGCTTATATTGAGCGTTTCAATGTGTGACAAACACACATACTTTCTCTTTCTCTCTCTCTCTCTCTCTCTCTCTCTCTCTTTCTACCTCGTTTTTTTTCTATATCTCTCTGTCATTTGTGGGTGTATGATATTAGCAAAGGATCTGGCAATAGCAAAATAAACTTTTGGGGATCTTTAGATTTCACGCATGTAATCCCTAGGGATAAAATCAGCTATGTGCAGTGTTTTCAATATTCAGCTGTGCAATGTTATGTTGCTTTTACCGTAATCCAAATTTACTATTGAGACTCATCCATCTCGTGTCTGGTGAACTTTGATATTTCATAAATCAATTTGTGTATACGCATCAATCATGTGTTTTATTCGTATATCTATTAGGATCAATCAAGATACATATATATATATATATATATATATATGTGTATATATGTATGCATAAATATATATATATATAAAGTAAATATATAAAACTACGTATATATATATAAATATATATATAAAAGTATATATGTATAAAGTATATATATAAAAGTTTAAATATATAAAACAGCATATATATATTAATATAACTATATATATAAAAGTATATATATATAAAACTATATATATATAAAATTATATATATATAAAATTATATATTTATATACATATATATATATATATATATATATATATATATATAAAATATATCTACTTCAGAATAAAGTTATACAACAATCAGCTGGTATGGAAACCTGTGATTATAAGATTTACAAGATATTACTGGCAGTAATATTCTATAAGTATTATCCGACCTGAATAAGAATTGCTCGATATACAAGATAGAACAAACCAAAATTTAGTCATTCAATGAATTATAACTATTTGTGGTCCTGGATATGACCTTAATCTATACCCGATGGTGAGGCCCAAGTTTGCGGGCTTTTGAGAGTGTGGAGTCAGCCCTTAATATTCATTGCTCCCAGGTCCACTCTGAACCGGTGTGGTAGTAGCTGTTAGGCTTCCAACTATGGGTCAAATAGAAACTACCTGGAAAAAATATATACATATTCTATTAAAAACCTTTTCTTCACAATCATTGGATTCGACATTAAATGGCCTAAAAAGGAGGGTATGCCGTAAAACATAACCGCCAACCAACCAATTATCTAATATTTTCTCCTCTGAAGAAATAATAGACATCGAAATCCTATAAGATAAGGAGTTAAAATATTACTAATGTATTCTTTGTCTTACATAGAATAATAAAAATATTTGATCTGAAACTCAAACATTTAACGTCATAAATTTTAAAATTCATTGAATGACTCAAATTCGATAAAAGTGTATATATATATATATATAAGTATATATATATATAATTATATATATATATATAAGTATATATATATATATATAAGTATACATATATAATTGCTTAAGTCACTAATAAGAACAAACGGGTATCTATATGTATAAACATTCTAAGTTGTAATGAAAAGTAAGCAATTTCCCTCCCTGTTTTTGACCCCTGGAAAAAAGGATTTCAAATTTTTAAAGGAAGTGAGAATGTAAATGGAAACTTTGCAATCAATTCAAACATATCGGAACTACTTTTACATATTGGATGTTGTTCTTACACGGTTTAAGTCAATATCACTCCTGAACTCTTTCAGTTTGTCTCGTAGAAATTTGATATGTAAATCTGGAACTCTGAAATCTGAAAAATTTACAAACAGCACATAATAAGATAATGATTGATCTCAGCCAACTGCTGCTAAAAACGTATTTATATTTTGTAATATTAGTTATGCTACGTATTTTGCGGGGAGGTAAAAAAAGAGGACCAAGTTACTACTGCTGATTAAATATAACACCCTGATCCAAAATATATGTACATTTCGTAGTCCAATAGAAAGATTACCAAGTTTGACAAGGTACGCCTGGAGGTTACATTAAGCGAAAGGTTGTTGTTTTTCCAATAACATCAAGTACGAATAATCAATATAATGCATCAAATAAAATATTCCAAACAAAATATTCCAAACGGATAGGAAATGCAGGAAATTATTAATAACATTTTACTAAACACATATTCAGAAAAATTGCTACTCATCTCCCTTCATAATGCTCCTGCAACTTATGTCGCCGATAGTAGCCCCCCCCTACTTCCGAGTGGAACGATGCCTTGTTTGGCGTGGAAATTGATTTAAAAAAATGTGTTTGGTATTTATATTTGCAGTTGTAAAAGTAGAAATATTACCTCTTATGCTATCAGTAGTAATATTTTGTTTGTAATTATGGTATACGTTTCTATATATAATAGCCTAATAAACACACAAGCGCATATATATATATATATATATATATATATATATATATATATATATATATATATATATATATTAATGCGAGCAGAAAAAACTTGTGTAATGAATACCACAATCAAGAGAGGAAATTCCGGCTGATGAAAGATCGATAAACTGAAGGAACGCCAGGGAGGTCACGGAGAGATGCGTCATAAGCACACGCAATGAACAGATGCGAAAGAATCCTCCAGTGTCTTACACATAAAAGAGATTAAAGGTCGCGAACGTTAGCACGACGGAATTGTTTTTTGGAGATGACACATTTTTTATTCAGGAAGTGTTTCTCTAATGAACCAGCACGAAATTGAATTCACACATACATTCATATTTCTCTGTCATTTATACGGATCCACGCTAAATACATATATATATATATATATGTGGGGGGGGTCTCCTGTGGTTATATACGATCGCCTAATTTTCTGTTTGATACAAAAATGTATCTGTTAAATTATGAAAAATATCCCCATCTCTTGGGATAAAATATAGACTGCTTCCCTGTATCACAACTGAAAGTTTGACTTCCTATATATAATCTGAAAGCTTACATAGAAACTTCACATTTCTGTTAAAAACCGAATTTTTTTACATAAAATAAAAGAAATTATATATATATCAATATATATATATATATATGTATATGTATGGGTGTGTGTGTTTGTGTGTGTGTGTGTGAATGATCAGCAGCCTGTAGCGTTTCATTCTTTTACAATGAGGTGTGCATTATTGCCAGTAGCATCCAGAAATCGCAATTATTAAAATGTTTAATGCACCATGGTCTGTACCATATACATTAAAACATTTAGTGCGACTTGAGTTGCAAGACTTTTATTTTTGATCGCAATCAGCAGGAGCTTTGAAGATGAATTGTAATGCTGTTTTCGCCTGAGACAATTTGGCATAATCTGAAAAATGTTTACGACATGACTTGAGGCCAATGCTTACTACTTTACTAAGTTATACCAAGGTCAAATAATGGTATTTATCTCGCCTTGACAAAGACTCACTATTATAACATTAGGTTCAAGTAAGTAAAGCAATTTAAGAAACGTAGTAGTGTCCTCACAATACATCGACTTTATTCGAGCATTTTAATTACCTTTCACTTAAACACATTGTCAAATGACAAGAATACTCTATTCTTTTACGACATGAGAAAGTAAATACAGGGGTGAACGATAAAATGTCGCCCTAAATAATACAACACTATAGATTTATTTTCAAATTTTTATTGAAAAATTCAATTCCGATAACGTGATTATGTAGTAGCGTTGACATCTATTCAGTATAGTAGACGTCAGCTTACATTTCCCGTCTATACGGCTCCGCAACTAGGAGCATGTCTTTTCCATAACCACCGGAGGGAGCTCTGCGAATATTGACGGATATCGACGATCAGGATGGCATTATTGTTGTGGGAGGTCATGTTTGTGATGTTCTCGACGTTTGAATAAACGAAGTAGTCCAATTGATTAAAGTGGGGCGGGGAAAAGAAACAGAATGGTACAAAATCCTGGTACTTTTCTGAAGTCAAGCCTGAGACTCTTTGGACTTATTGGTCGGCACTGAGTTCTACTGTCTTACTGAGGTTCTGCCACCGACCACCTGATTGCACCAGAAGACCACCACGCTTTGTAGCATATCCAGATACACGTTGCAGTTGAGTTTCAAGCCGACTCCGAAGATTTAAGTGGGCATGATGTGACCCTCACTTGAAACCACACCAAAGACCAGAACCGTGGCCGGAAACTTTGTTTTCATCATCCTGGGCACGTCACTCATATTCCTGGTAATCCAGCGTTGTATTTAGAATGTGCTGGCAAGGACCTTGTTGACATTACTTGAAGCGATAGACAACGGGAATTGTACAGCCGTTGCATCTTCGATCTCGCTTGTTTAACATTGTGTCACTTTCAGACATGATAGAAGGCCTCTATCGGTCTTGAGATTTGTAGACAACTGGTAAACTTGAAGATGGTTTGCAGCAAAAAAGAAAACCAGTAAGTGAGATTATGCCGTATTTTCTATGGCGACAATGTTATCCTTTCACCCTGTTGTTAAATATTTAAATAAACATAAGTATCACAATTTAATTCATTTAACCAAATTTGTATGTCTTTCTGCAAATATAGGTTTTATTGAAAGGTAAGACTATGTTTATTTCGAATAAATAAATGTAGGTGTTTTATTAAAAAAAGGAATTTATCACATTTTTCCCAACAATAATTAATTGAAATGTTCAGAAAAACATATTCATAAATCATTAGAATTGATACTGTAAGTATGAATTAGGTTCGTGTAAAACACAGATAACATATGCTTAGTAACATTCGTTGCTTTTTTTATGTGTGAAATTGAAAAGTACAACGCCTAAATCATTTTTTACTATTTTACAGAGCTTATATGATTGCCTGGTATAAAAATCAGATCTTTATACTTATAGGCTAACGTAATTAATGATTGTACGTACGTTGTCTATTTTCACGCACATTAAAAATAAGGATAACGTCAAGTTTATAAAACTAATATTAATTTAATAATATTTCTAAAATCGCTATAGAAAAAAAAATTCAAATACAGTATTAAATTAATTGTCCAAAAGTAAAATTCTCACCCTCAGAAAGAGAAAAAAATACAGATATACAAGCAAGAACAGTTTACTTGCACGACACGATTTCACTTGCCTATCGAGAAATTGACTCAAATATAATATACGTATAGAAGTATATATGTGAGAATATGCTCAATTGCTTTATCACGTTTTATATACTTTATTTACTATACGCACATGTTACCGCGGTTGTCATCTCTTCACAAGACTTGATAGTTATTTGAGAGTAAAAGTTAATAAATGCCACATGCTCGCTGACACAAAATTATGATGTTCGGTAATGTTAAAACATTTTTTGTCTTGGATATTTAAAATAACAGCGCCACAAATATTTGTTTACATTTTACTTTAAAATAATCATGTTAAAGTATGCTGGGAAGCAACACTGCATAATTATGTTCCTAAGACAGAGGTGTCCAGGTAAGATGCTATGCTAATGAAATTATAGTTTAGTTTTACGCACCTATAGAACGCAAGATTGATTGTTGGCAGGTGTTGTAGCTAGGTGAGTGGTTTTACTGTGAAGGATAGATGTTTACTCGAGCAACTGCCATGAAAATAACAATAGATTTATTCATATATAATCAACATTTATTACATGTTATTGTCAACATAGGTCTTTCAGAGACGAAAGTATCGTTAGCAAAATGCACTTTAAAAGCACTGCTAAATTTCAACTTTACTACGAAAGGGCATTATTCGAGATTTTTTACTCAATAAGAAATATCAAAATTTAAAGAAAGATAAAAAAAGATTCCTGAACCTTTTTTAACAGATTTGTTTATCAATCTGGTGTCACAAAGGTACTTTTTTCATTGTCCTCTAGAATTCTGCTTTAAATTATGTTTAGAATATTTAAAGCGTAATTGAATAAGTTCATTACTATGTTCATGAATCTTGTAATGATCATTCCTGACGTTGTTCAAGCTATATCTAAAACAAAATGGAGGTAAAATAATTATTAAACCAGACAGTAGAGAATTCCAGTGATTTCGTGTTTTATGCACCCCAAAAATTGTTGGATAAAAAAAGGCATTAAAAACATATAGAAATATTAACAAGTTTCATGCATCTTGTACATGCCTAGTCGCGGCAACAGTACCAAGCAGACTGAGAGAATTATCGTTATCACATTGTCTTTCGGCGTTACTTTCATAAAGTAATCGTACCGAAGTCAGACGATTGCCTGGTATAACATTACATAGCATAACTGCATGGGCGTGTGAAGAGTTGTCATGTTAATTTATATTTGCTGTATTTTTATTGCCCTAAGTCTATATATGAAATGCTATTATGCCTTATATACGTACAAGATCTACTGCAAAAATCGGATGTTGAAAAATTGTGTGTGGTTTTA
>NC_136497.1:87047969-87212969 GCF_053919585.1 Euprymna scolopes | reverse complement strand
AGAGTGTAAGTTAAAACTGAATTTTACTCAGTACTACATCCATTAGGCTCCGGGTTCTTACAAGTACAGCCAAAACATAAACTGTAACGTTGTGCAAATAACTCTATAAATGACAACAGCAGTTCGAATAATCAAAATAATTCGTTATTTACTTCTATTCATTGCTCGTCCTAACACATTTTTTGTTTTCTCTCTAGATATGGGTTATATAATAATGATAATCAAGGTAGTGATACAGCCTAGTGTTTATTAAGATATATTCTAATCTTCTGTTGTATATTTTTATCGCATTTGGTTGTTAAACACCCAGCAGATAAAAGGAGTGAGAAATAAGAATAAATAAGCCTTAAAGTAGATAAGCTAAAATATTGTAAAATAAATAACTTTGTCAAAGAGCATGGTTGAAAACCATAAAAATTAAAACCGTTAAGAAATTGCTGACTTTGGGAGGAGATTGAAAATCACTGCTAATTAGAAAATTGAGAATTCATGTTATTTTAACTAAATTAAGATTAAGTAACTTTAAAATTAATTTGTGGAACTTTATATATATATATATATATATATATATATATATATATATATATATATATATATATATATATATATAAAGTAGTAGTGTTCGTGTGTGTGTTTGCCTGTGTGTACAACTCCCTATGAAATATAATTTAAAATGTAATTATTTAGTTTATATTCATTTCAATTTATATTTGATTTTTACCTATTATTAGCGTAAATCTGAACCCTTCTATTTTCAAAACCAGAAAACAAAGGGGGAAAACTGCGATAGTTTAATTCTTGGAGCACTTCATTAAATATTTTCTATAATAGATTTATTTTCATTTCGAAATATTTTTTCAGCTGAATTATTATTTTAATTGTTTATTCGGAGGTAATTTTTCCGCTTATTCTTAATTTTTAAAGAACCTTTTTTCTTTGTTATGTTGACTTAACCGTTTCTTTAATTGCACTTAGTAGTTTTACGCCGATATAAATCCTCGTTTCGATTATAATCGCTTATTTTTGAAAAAAAAACTTACAGCCATTGAATTATAATTGATTTGCCATACTTTTCGGTAATTGTTTTCATTTCGAAATATGATTCTAAGCTGAATTATTATTGTTATTTTTTTATTAGCAGGTAATTTTTTTTCTTCTTCTTGATTTTAAAGAACATTTTTAATTGTTATTGTTTACTTATTCGTTTCGTTCACTGTATTTAGTAGTTTAACGCCGATATAATTCCTCGTTCTGTTTATAATTGTTTATTTTTGAAAAAAAAACTTACAGCCATAGAAGTATAAGTTATTTGCCATACTTATAGGTATGTGCACTGAACATATACCATAATACTTTACATTAAATAAAAATTTTGGTATATCTTTAAATCTAAACGCGAAATAAATATTGGGACGCTGTATGCTGCAAACGTACACAGTAAAACAATACGTTGTAAAATGCTCTTACGGTTGTCAACGGATTAAAGTAGATTTATTTGTAAGAAATTTACGTTAAAATAACTTAAACTTAATACGGCAATTAACGATGTAAAAAAAGCAGAAAGTATATTTAACCTAAAATGAGTACAACACGTTTATCTCCCCCCAAAAAACACATTTTGTTTACATTGGGGTGGGGGTGATGACGGCGGCGGCGCGGGGGTGTTTTGGCGTTGTCGTAATTGAAATATAGGATATATTATTTATATTTCGTTTATTTCAGTTAGTATACATTTCGTTTAGATTTAATAATTTTACCGTCTTTAATATCTTTCAATGTAAGAGAATGGATCGAGAGAGAGAGAGAGAGAGAGAGAGAGAGAGAGAGAGAGGGAATAAATTATATTGTAGACACGTTGACCGGTAGTAGGAATCAGCTGATCGGATTGCGTGTGAGCCAAGTGATCAGGTAAGCTGAATCATTGCGATTTTGTTTGGACTTAGAAGGCGACGGACGGATTCACAAACGTCTCCTGTCCTTCACTGAGAGCGGGGGGGACGCTGACTTATACCATGCAAGCCAGAGATTAACTTTCCATCCTTCTGCAAGACATTTTAAAATTAAACAAAAACTATATATATATATATATATGTATATATTCATATATATATGTACACATATATATGTACATATATACGTATATACATATATATATATTTATATGTATATATATGTATATACATATGGTTAGGTCGTCAGTATTGCACACTTCATGAGTGCGACGACCTGGGTTATCCCCTATGTCGGAGCACGTAACTGGTGAGATGCAGTACATCGAAACCCACTTTGGGTTTGGCATTGTCTGTTGTCGATGCAATTGCTCGATTCTATCTAATTCTGGGTTCTATCTTTATCGTGACAGGTGTATGTGAACGGGTATATATATATATATATATATATATATATATATAATTTCCTCTTAATGTCTATTATATGTATATACATATATGTATGTACATATATATATATATATGCATATACATATATACATACATATATATATATATGTACAGTGATGATCATATTTATTGGCACGGTAAAATAAAAGTTAATTTTTTTCTAATAAATTCTAAAAAAGGGATTAAATTAAAGAAAATAACAAAGTATATTATGTATTTTTAACTGACCTTTCCGATGCAGCAATCGGATGTTAGAAAAAATAAATAACAAAGGAACAACAAACATAATTGCAAAAAACCCTTGTTCAAAATTATTGGCACGATTTATTTAATAATCAATTGTATAGCCTTTGGCCTTGATTACCTTCCTCAGTCGCTTTTCATAGTTTACAACCAAGTTGTTGCACTCTTCAGTAGTAATTTTAGCCCACTCTTCCTGACAATAATCCTCCAATTGAATAAGATTCTTAGGCTTCCTTTGCATTACCCTCAATTTTAATGATCTCCATAAATTTTCAATTGGATTAAGGTCTGGACTTTGTGATGGCCACTCCAAAACATTAATATGATTGTCCTCAAGCCATTTCTTAGTCAGTTTAGCCGAATGCTTTGGGTCATTATCTTGCATGAACCACCAACGACGACCAAGTGAGAGCTCTTTAGCAGAGTCCTTCAGGTTTTCATCCAATATTTTAACATAATCTTCTTTTTTTATGCTACCTGTGACCTTAACAAGTCGCCCTGGTCCAGAGGCAGCAAAGGATCCCCAAAACATCAAACTGCCTCCACCGTGCTTCACTGTGGGTATGGTGTTCTTAGGCAGGAAAGCTTCGCCAGATTTTCTGTAAATATAAGACACTTTATTATGGCCAAATAACTCTATTTTCGTTTCGTCAGTCCATAGAACACGTTTCCAGAATGCAACATCTTTATCAATATGACGTTTTGCAAAGGCTAGCCTTGCTTTCAGGTGCATAGGCTTCAATAAGGAAGTCTTTCTCGGACGACATGCTTTTAAACCAGCTCTCTTCAAAACTCTACCAACTGTATGTCGAGATACATTCACCCCAGAGGTGCTCTGTTCATCAACAATCTCCCCAACAGAGATCCTTGGGTTTTGTTTTACTTGTCAAACAATTTTCCGTTCATCTCTTGGGGAAAGAATCCTTTTTCTCCCTCTACCCTCTAAACTCATAACGTGGCCTTGCGATTTGAACTTGTTTATTATGGCTCTAACAGTGGATTTGGGAAGGTTTAGCTTCTTTGAAATCTTATCATAGCCCTCCCCATTGGTATGGCATGCTACAACAAGCTTCCTGACGTCTTCGCTGTGTTCCTTAGTTTTAACCATGGCGATTGAAAATTATAATTTAGTCACTTATAATAGTTTAAATAAATCGCTATCTAAAAATTATCTGAAAGAAATTATTCACTGAATTAGCGTTAAACAAGCATAATATGGCTATAAAAAAGTTCAGAAAGCACGTAAAGCGGAAATTGATTGATATTATACTGATACTAAAAGAAAAACAAAGCCGTGCCAATAATTTTGAACAAGGGTTTTTTGCAATTATGTTTGTTGTTCCTTTGTTATTTATTTTTTCTAAAATCCGATTGCTGCATCGGAAAGGCCAGTTAAAAATACATAATATACTTTGTTATTTTCTTTAATTTAATCCCTTTTTTAGAATTTATTAGAACAAATTTAACTTTTATTTTACCGTGCCAATAAATATGATCATCACTGTATATACATAAATATATGTACATATATATGTACATATATATGTATATACATATATATGTACATATATATATATAGATGTATATACATGTAGGTAAGTAAGTTATAAAATATATGTGGCGGTTAAGCTACACTTATTATTCCGCGTTTCATCCACTCTAGGTCTCTTCGGGCTTATCAGTGTAGCTTAATCGCCATATATATTGTATTACTTCCTGACTAGCTCTACCTACATATTGAACACTTTTGAAGTAAATACTTAAAGTTTACGCATAAATTTATACTTTCGTATATTGATTTTATGTGAGTAAATTTAGTATTTATAGTTGTATATACATATATATATATATATGGACATATATATGGACATATATATATACGTAGATATATATATATATATGTGCATATATATGGACATATATATGCACATATATATGTACGTATGTATCTATATATGTACATATTAATAGATATACATACATATACATATACATATATATATACATATACATATATATACATATACATATATACATATATACATATACATATATATACATTTACATATATATATACACACACACACACACACACACATATATATATATATATATATATATATATATATAAATATCTATATATGTCTTTCTGCGTGAGAGAGATTAAATGTCTATTAGATACGATACTATTCGTAATATCCTTATGCATCTGTCTGGATATGGGTTTGTCACGAATCCTTATATGAGTATACGTTCATTGGAAGTAATCCTGGGGAAAATATTTGAATAAACTTCCACTTTCTCTTTAAGCTAAACTAAAAGTTGCAGGAAGGGTTACTCCCTTTGTTTATATAGCACAATTTTTAATAAAGATAAATCAGTAGACAGAAATTCATCTAAACGTATAAATGGAGAGCAAACTTAATACATGCCATCATGATAAAAACGTCCTTTTAATTCGTTTATACACCAGGCGGCAAAAGGCACAAAATATTGTAAATCTGTCTATCTTTGGAAGTGGCGCGCCAGGCATGACAGATAAAAAATCAGGGTCAGCAATGAAGACTTCCTGAAAAGGTGGTTGGCCACATAATTCCATTATGAGTAGCAACAAAAATCTGATCATGGTCTGTTGCTGATAGGTAGTTAATACTGTTTTGCTAACACTATTCAGGAATTGAAAATGGAAGCAAAACATCAAATTACATCCTAACCGAAAGGAGAAAAGAAACACACAACGCTGAGGATATGTTATTATAAAATGTTATTACATAATGTTTTTGTTTTTTCGGTCGGTATTTTCGCAGAAGATATTTTCTCATACTTTGTTTAATCGATTAGTAGATTTTAGAATTATGAAACACTAGCAGGTGTACACGAAATTTACTGAGATTGAATAAAATTCAACGGAGATTCCGGTTATCTAATACTTTTATTATCATGAAAATCGGCAAAATCAACTGGTTTTTGTACAAATCGATTAATCTATAGCGATAGTCGGGGATACATGGGGGTGCAACTAGGGAAGCTTTATATACTTCCTCGCTGTAACTTATCCAAAATACATTTTTGTTTTCATTCCACTGATTTGATTTGATAAAATTACATTTATATAATGTATATTAATATTTATAATATATATGTATATTAATATTCATATAATATATGGAATCAAAAATTTGCATGCACATGTACAACATCTGGCCTCTATTGTGCTGTAAACAGAAATATTCATTTCAAATGCTCTCCTGTCTAATCAAAGAGCCTTCAATTTATTTTATATGCCGTGCAATTTATATATACACCTATATATATATATATATATATATATATATAGAGAGAGAGAGAGAGAGAGAGAGAGAGAGAAAGAGATTTAGAGAGAGAGAGTGTGTGTGTGTGCGTGTGTGCCTTAAATTATTTAACATGTACAGTGCATGCATTTTATGAATAGTCGACAAATATTAATTTCAAACTCATTTAGAAAATTAGAAAACACTTCATACGGAGGTATCTATATTTTCTTTATTTTCGTATTTGCAGCCGACAGAGAAAGCTTTATATTTCTGTATATGATTAAATAAAGTTTAATATATATCTTGATTTTAAAGTATTACTTATACTTGAATTGTCTTCGTAGACGTTAAAATGCAGTGGTAACTATGAATTTTCTTATATTTATGTCTGATAAAATCCTTGACCCACTGAGAAATTTACGTATTCGTTATTCCTTTGTTGTTTATTTAGGAAGTATTTTCAAAGAGGAAAATAATTAATTGGATTTACTTTAATCATTTATTGCTCGCAATAGTCTTCCAACATAAGTATGCCCAGCCTTTAAAATACAGTATCAGTTGTAATAAGTTTAACAAGTATTTGTTGATATCTCATTGCATCAGTAGATATTATAGAAATAATTCTTTTGAAGTAAAAGAGATTGCCAATATTTATTTTAACTTTGTATATTTTTATTGTTAAAAATATTTTATAATTTTGGCTTCACAAATATTTAGACTGGCTCATACTTACTGAAATATGTGTGCTCATGTGTAGCCAGTACTATATAAATTAATCAGTCGATATATATATATATATATATATATATATATATATATATATATATATATATATATAACAAAAATTAAAAAACTTTAAATGTCATGAAATAATAAAATCATTTATAATTTGATTTGTAACACATTAAATAATATTAAATAATTGGACAGCATGTACATTTGATTTTTTCTTCTCCAGGAATTACCTCCTCCATTATATCAACAAAATGAAGAAAAAAATTAAAATACGGCTAGACATAAAACCCGTATGAGGCTAATTTTATTAGCGAAATATTGGAATTCAACACCAACAAAGTAAATTAAAAATTGGGTTTCTCATTTGATGACATTGAAGTGTTTTAATATATCTTTAAATTCTTATCAAAATAAATCTATATAATACTAAAAGTCTATGGGTCTTGTATGTTTGCAATCAGATTTCCGGTTTTCAACATCCGGTTGCGCATGCGTAAATAGCAACGTCTTCAATCCGTTATTCCAATTCCGGAATTTTTCTATCGCTTTTAATACAAACAATTTCATTTAATTTGATCAAATAGTTTTTTTGTTTTTTTTAACGGCTAAAAACATTCAACTTCGTAAAGTCTGTCGCAGTTTCAAAAAAACTTCTCCCTTTTAAAAAACAACACTCATATTAATAGAAACAGCGGCGGTGAAAGAAAACACCTCTCACTTTCCCTCTAATAGATTTCAACACTCCTACTCCCTCTGTTTTCGTTACGTACGCGAGAAATCTTTAATTCATGTCATTATAAATAAATAATTTTATAAAATCAACCGTAGTTTTTTTTTTTTTTTTAACGGCTAAAAACATTCGGTTATCTTTCAGATGCAAGGTTCATTGTTTACTTGCGGTTTTAACGATGTAAGATTCCGTTGTACGGAAGACGAAATCGGCCAAAATGTCTATGATGTTTTTATTGGCGCTTTTCTTCGTATTTTTAATAACATTTTTTTGCACCATTTACAAGTTCTTTTTACAAATAATTTTTTTAATACTGTAATAGTAAAATAAAGATACATTTATTAATTATACGGAAAAAGTATCTCGTAATGTTTTCACACGAGATTTTTTTCCTGTTGATTTCTCTTTTTTTTTAAATATTAAAATGGATTTAAAGTGATTTTCAAGCCTTTAACATGACGGAGTTTATAATGAAAACCAAATTACCGTTAAAATTAAAATAATCTTTATTAGAAATTTGTAACAAAATAACAAAATTATAAAACTATTAGATTAAAATTGAGAACTTTTAATTAAACAACGTGAACATTTTATAATGAGTGTTTTCATGAAATGTATTTTTAATAATAAAAAAAGTGAACTTTTTTTACTTAAACTTCATAAAAAAAACGTATCCAATATAGAATTTTACTAAAATAATTTTACTATTACAGTATTAAAAAAATTATTTGTAAAAAAAAAACTTGTAAATGGTGCAAAAAAATGTTATTAAAAAATACGAAGAAAAGCGCCAATAAAAACATCGTAGACGTATATTATCATTTAAACAGTATATCAATTTAAATATTTAAATTCAGTAAATAAATTTAAATATTTAAATTATGGCCAAATTGGTCTTCCGTACAACGGAATCTTACATCGTTACAATCGCAAGTAAACAAGGAACCTTGCATCTGAAAGATAACCAAACATTCAACTTCGTAAAGTCTGTCGCAGTTTCAAAAAAACTTCTCCCTTTTAAAAAACAACACTCATTATAAATAAAAACAGCGGCGGTGAAAGAAAACACCTCTCACTTTCACTCTCATAGATTTCAACACTCCTACTCCCTCTGTTTTCGTTACGTACGCGAGAAATAGTTACGTGTATGTGTGAGAGAGAGAAAAAGGGAGCGATGTAAAACTGGATAGTTAAGCGAAAGGAAAACATAAACGTTTTTTTAAAACACTCAAATTGTACAAAAAACGTTGTAAATAGAAAAGTATTGTCTTAGTTTTAGTGACCTTATTATTAGCATATGAATACAATATTTATTTTCTGTACAATAAGTGCTTAAGCACCCGTGCTTTTCAGCGATACATATTCAATAAAATAAATTGATTAATATAATTAATCTGGATATAAGAGACTTAGAACCTGATAAGAAGTCTCAATTAAGCAAAAGGATAACAAAAGTTTTCTTTAAAAAAAATTAATTGTACAAAAAATGTAAATAGAAAAGAATTGTCTTAATTTTATTGACCTTATTATTAACATACAAATTAAATATTTTACACAATGGGTACTGAATGTTTGCTTAAATTAAATGAAAAAAGTTACATTTTATTTTCATTTTCTATTTAAAAAGCCATTATTAACATGTGGAGAGTGTTTTTTTTATTATTCTGTACTTTCAACTAACAATTTCATTTAAAAGATGATATATCAAAATTTGAATTTAACTATAATAAGGATTATGATACCTGTTCAGTGCATATTTACCTATAAGTATGACCAACCACTTATAATTCAGTAACTGTAATTAGAAAAAAAATAACAATTATAATAAACAGAACGACTCATAGAAATCTATCTATATTCTTTTTTCATTTTAATATACTTTCATAGAAATGCTTCTGTTATGTAAAAAAAACCTATTTTCTTTATGCCACAAGTGTCACGCTCATACATGAATTCCACAGCTAATATAACGTACTGACCCAACGGGTCACGGGTGGTCTAGTATCTTCTAAAACTGTGTAACTATTTTTCACTTCATATATATATATATATATATATATATATATATATATATATATATATATATAATCAAGCCGTATTTATGTCTGTTTATTTTTACAATTTGGTTAATGTATACATAAGGTACACTGTTTAATGAACATATTTTAAACTGAAAACATTTTATACCTTCATGATATATATATATATATATATATATATATATATATATTATTTTTAAGATATTATCAACTGGCACGTGTTTCGTCGTGTAGGACTCATCAGAGTGACTTAATCTAGCGAGATTCGAAATCGGTACTCCACGGTAATGAGCCTTAACTCCTTACCGCTCATCCATCTCGCACGACTGTTTGGCTATATCGCGATGTTGTTTGTTTTTGTTTTTGTGATACCTTTTGAATGAATTCAAGTATTTACGAAAGTGTATTTTTACCTAAATGCGAGTTGAGAATGATTTTCCCTTTAACCAATTTGGTGCCTAAACATTGGGAGCGGCATTATTATTATTTTTTTTTATTTCATTCAAATCATATCGCAAAAACAAACAACATCTCAGTAAATCACGATATATACAAACAGGCGTGCGAGATGGATGGGCGATAAGGAGTTTAGTCTCATTAGTATGGGGTCACGACTTAGAATCTTGTAAGATTCAGCCACTCTGATAAGCCATAAATGACAAAACACGTGTCAGATGATAATTATATTTTAAAAATAATATATATGCCGCTCCCCATGTGGGGGATACCAAATTGGTTAAAGGGAAAATTATTCTCAACTTGCATTTAGGTGAAAATGCACTTTCGTAAATAATTGAATTCATTAAAGACGTATCGCAAAAACAAAAACAAACAACATCTCTCTCTTATATATATATATATATATATATATATATATATATATACTAGCAGTTCAGCCGGGATTTGCTCTTCATAACTCTATATGAATGCGTGTATGTGTATATATATATATATATATATATATATATATATATATATATATATATATATATATATATATATATTATGTCCAGGTAATGTACATTTAACATTTCAAGTATTTAAACCCAACATTGGAGGAGAATTTTGGTAGAGTCTGCAAAGGTCAATTGTTTCGACTTTGATGTTTTGGCCGCCAAATATCCCCTTAAAATGATTAAAACGTTTGCTGTATTTCTGAATACCATTTATGTAAAACTGGCTGAATAGTTTGCTCGAGATGGCAAAGGTAAAAATCTTTTAAACTTTACCATTGGCAGTTAGATTTTATTGCCAAAAACCGATTAAAAATCCCTCCTATCTCATAATACAGTTTATGTAACATTTAGTATGTTTAGACCAAAAATTGGCTGAGTAATTTGGTAGAGATCGTAGAGGTCAATTTTTTTAAAAACTTTGACCCCAATTTTGAACTCTAAAAATTTACTCATTTGGGCTTTAATCAAATGAAAAGTTTCATCCATGCCCAATGAACCTAAATTTAACATTTCAAGTGTTTAGGCATAAAATTTGCGGAGGAGTTTGGCAGAGTTTTCAAAGGTCAAACGTTAAACTTTGACTTTTTGACAACCAAATTTCTGGCAGAAAACAGATTAAAAATATTGTCCCAAATCTCAACACTCTTTATGTCAAATCTGGAGTCTGTAGACTGAAAATTGATTGAGTAATTTGGTAGGGCAATATGCACACAGACAGACACACACACACAGGCAATTTCACTTTTATAGATATATAGATTATTTTAAATCATTTAGATGAAAGTTTAATATTACCATGAAAACTACTTCTTTTTATCATGGTATTCTAACAGGAAATAATGTTCACCTTTCAAGAGCATCTTTAAACACTATTCTCTACCGCATTCATATTCTCTCTTACAGTAGAAGGTTATGAGAATTGACCAAAAACCATTAAGACAAGCCGGCAGCAATCAAGCGAAAACCATAAAAGTAGACTATTAATATCCAATCGTAGTTGCCAGGTAAAATATACACAATCGAATATACATTCTCTATCCTGACCAAACCCGACGAGATTCAGCAATAATAAAGACCAATATTCACCATTTTCTGCAAACGAGTGAAAAAAAAAAGCTCGTGCAAAGAATTAAGAACGAGACATTATTGTGTCTAGTTTTCTATTATCGTTTTGTATTTCTTGCTTTGATTTTCACTTTACGTGTTTTTTTTTTTTTAGAGTTAGATGATGGGTGGAATGTTCCTTTAAGTAAGACTAGCAACTCGGAAAATCATTAAACCATGGTGAACTATAGAAACACATAAAACACACATATTCACATTTGAGGTGAAAAAAAAAAACTACCGAAGCGATAAAACATAGGATAAAATTGCATTACATATTTTATATGTTTTATTTTATTACATACTTTGCAACACGTAATAAAATTGCAGTAGATGCTAGATGCACTTTGTCGATGATTTATTCGTCGACCTTATTTCGTACACCGATTTTGTTTGAAATGTGAGTATGTGTGTTCCACTACTTTCAAACTTTACTACGCTTTAGTGATTTGACGAGACGAGGTTGTATTCTTGCTTAGAGCGATTCAGAATTCGCCTTTTTTCAAAGATATATATGTATAGATACATACACAAATATGTGAGCTAATATATATATATAAATATATATATATATAAGAAAGTAGTAACATATATATGTAAACAACACACACGCACACACATGTATACATATATATATATATATATATGTGTGTGTGTGTGTGTGTGTGTGTGGGTGGGTGTGTGTGCGTGCGTGAGGGGTGTAATTTTCAGACTGATCCCATATTTTTTATGTCGTCGAACTCGGTGAAATCACTCTTTTTCCAATCAAATCGATTGGTTGCCTGCTCTAGTCGGGGACACATCGCGGTGCAGCAAAGGAAAACTCATGTCTTTCGCAATGACGTAGTCTACAATAAATTATATTCTTCATTGCACTTTAGAGACTCTACTGTAAACTGTAACTGCGTCAGCACTACCCCTAGTCGGGTTTAACCGGCTTCCCCCAAAGGAGGAAGTTTCATGGGAGGCTGAAATTAACAAACGGCCCCCAGTCGCATGGTTATCCCTGTCAGGGGAGATGACGACCTTAGGGTTTTGAAATTCTTGCATGGAGGTGTCGAAGTCCTCCGAAATACAGCGCCTGGATTTTCCAAATTGGTCTCCCATTTTAGTATTGACCAGGCTCAACGTTGCTTAACTTCTGTGATCTGATGGGAACCGGTGTGTCAACGTGATTATGCTATATGTATAGACTCTACAGTAAGATTAAATCATGTGTATATGTAATTGTTTGAATTAAATTTTAAAATGTAATCTCGTATCATACTTCAACTGTGCTTTAAAAGAAACATTCAATCTAACGCACCGCTATCATATCTATGAACATACTGTGGATTTTATATGTTCAGCGTTCGGCTTGCATGTAGATAAAACTTTTTAATGCAGTTGGCTTTTAGGTTGGGTAAGGTGTTAACTTCGGTAAAAACAAGTCGTCTGGTCCTTTCTCTTATCGGAATATTTCGATTATCGATATTTATCAAAGACATTCTGATATAAAACCTATCTAACAACACTACCAAGCACATAAAATATCCTCTTGTGTTAGATTGCATAAAAATCATCCTAGTCGTTTTCGAATACATAGGGAACAAACACGCAGACATGAAATATGAAGGGAAATTGTCTTTTTATGTAATAGTGGAGCTTATTCCAGGTAAATTATTTAATAAACACAAATTGGTGTTAAAAGTCCCAAAAAGTAAGCCCCTTTTTCACCCATTAGGATTATGGGAATGGTGGGGTAAAATGACTTAATCTGTATTTTTCAACTAACAATTCCGTGAACACAACCACTGCAAAAAATAATTAACTTGAAAATCTTAAAAAGAACAAATAAATTTCATTATCTACCCCAGGGAAGTTTCCGTCTTAAAAAATTGAAAATCGACTTTTTTTTTGTTATTATGTTTCAACAGCCTGAAAATATGTGCATAAAATATATGCAATTAAATGCATAAATATGCAATTAAAAATAATAGATATTTAAGATTAGTATCACTTTCCTATATAAATTTAACGTCAAATGAGCAACACTTCATAACCAGTTAGCGGTAAATGAGACATGTAATCAATCGTAGTTTCCATAACTTGGAGCATGAAGGGAACTCTCATACCGTTTTTCGCACACTTAATATTCAACATCAAAATTCATAACGATATTAAAATGATAAAGTCACATTGAATTGAATTTTAATTGTTGTATACAAAAACACTTTCATCCATTTCAAATATGAGGAGGGTTTTGGCAAATAATTTTTACTTTCACCTAACAAGAAACAAAAGGAGCAGATCGAAAAGGTGTTAAAAAAAAGAAATGTATAACTAGATATTATTAACCAGGGCAATATAATTTCTCTTCTTTCTACTAGAATAACTTTTTCGTGTTTGAACTTCTGAACCGTCATTCTGTATGAAATATTTCGTGTAAACCTAAACAGTCATAAAGAAATATCTTGCTTATAAGAGATTTTGAATGTTTTCCTTTTTTTAACTATGAAATAAACACAAATGCGGTTAAAAATGTATTTTATTTCATCAACCACAGAAAACAACTTGTCCTGCTATCTTAATAAACACATTGTGTACTTTCATCTAACAATATAATAAAGTTAAATACCGTAAAAATGTAATTGTACGTAAAAATCTGAATCCAAAAAGTAGCACGTTCCAGTTCGTGGATGTTCCATATGCTGTATAATAAGATTCTGATACTTTATATTTTTTCATCTAAAAATTAAAAAAAAAAATGTATATACTACGTATTCTGTATGAACACTCCAAATCAAATAGAATGGGCGAATAGGAATTAAGATGCCCAAAAAAGAAAGACACATGTGAGGAAGAAGAAGAGATAACAACTAAGTTAAATTTAGTTTATCTCTGTTATTTATTTATTTTTTTTACAAAAGAGAAACCACTTATCAAGGTCCGGAGACCACTCGAGGATAAGGGTTAATGGTGGAAATTTTGTACATTGAATTACTTAGGGGGATAGTTCATGAAGGACTTGTTTACGTTGGACTTGTAGACAATCAAATGTAGTCAGCTGCAAAGCAGGCAAACGGAAGAGAGTTGCACATGCATGCAGTTCTGAGAAAGAAGCTTTGTTCATGGTATCTACGTTAAGGTTTATGCACAGATAAAAAGTGTGGGAAATTATTGATAGTGGTTTTGGCTAGGCGATTGTATTTCGTGAAAGTTTGACGAAGTGGGACAATAGATCGAAGCTCAGACGAGCACTATATATCATGCTCTCTCTCCCTATCCCTCTCTCTCTCCCTCTCTCTCTCTCTCTCTCTCTCTCTGTCCATCCAAGTTTTTTTTTTTTATCGGAACTTCGTATTGACCGTTGTTATAGTACAAAGAAGCAAAGTAAAGTATTCTGATATCCGTTCGCGGCACAGTTAGCGATTTACGGGGATTACATATGGATTAGTCACCACAATACCACACTTATTCGTTGCATATTCTCGGAAATAATTGAGCCGATCTGAATGAAATTGTGCATGAATCCGTTTTATATAATAAGGTGCATCGGACTAAGTATTGATATCAGTTCAGAACATAGTAAGCGATTGATACGACTATATGATTATTCGTATTCAATGTAAAAATGAGCACGAATCTAACAATATGAAATGATGTTTGGCATAAGCACTAATTCTGAATGTACAAGTTTGAAATTTTGTAGGATTTTACCCAACAAAAGTGTATTATAAATACATACGCGTTTTTTTTTTGTACATAGTGATCACCACTTATCAAGGCCCGGAAGCAACTCAGGGATAAGGGTTATTGCAAGTACATTACATTAGTGTGGAGATTTGATGAAGTGTTTACTTAACGGGGTGGTTCATTAGGAATTTGTGAACGTTGGACTTGAAGATATCCAAGTTGTAGTCCGGTGGGAAGCAAGCAGACGAAACAGAGTTCCACAGGCGTGCAGTTCTAAGAAGGAAGCTTTGTTCATAGAATCCGCGTTTTGATTTAGGCACAGATATAGAGTGGGGGAAATTTTTCACAGTGGATTAAGCTAGACGGGTGTTTTCGTGAAAGATTGGCGAGGGGGGGGGACCAGAGATTGGAGTTCAGACGAGCACCTGCCATGGAAAACACGATAAAATAAGGATAGGCTCGCAACGTCTCTTCTGTGGGAGAGAGGTTGCAGGGTAGAGAAAAGGGCATCCCCCACTAAGCCACGAAGTCTATTTTGTACTCTGTCAAGGCAGGATATGCTGTTTTAGCAGCTCCTGTCAAGATATGGCAACAGTATTCCATCCTTGGATGTACTTGGCTTTTATATAGATAGAGAATTGCATCAGTAGTGAGATATCTTCTGGAGCGGTAGAAGGATCCCACCATCTTTCCAGCGACCTTGGCAACAGACTTGATGTACATGTTCCATTTCAGATCAGGAGTAAAGGTCAATCCCAGAAGCTTGTCAAAACACACGGCCTCTCCCAGACAAGAGCCATCCATCAAAATTGATGCCAGATGGGGATCAGAGCGTTGATGATGTAAGGATAGGAGTTTGGTTTTGGATGCATTAAAGGTAACCAGCCACATCTTCCCCCACTGAACCACGCGCTCGAGATCAGAGGAGAGATAATTAGAGATAAACTTTGACGAACTCGTCTAGCTGTAAACACAATAATTCCCCAACTCTTTAGCTTCGCTAAACTTAAACGTAGATTCCATGAACAAAAATCCTTTCGGAGAACTGCACGCCTGTGGAACTCTGTTCCGTTTTCTAGCTTACCAGTTAACAATAATATAATCGTGTTCAAGTCCAACGTAAACAAGTTCTTGATGATGAACCTTAAGGTATTTAAGTTACGAAATTCCGCTTACTAATAATTACTACAATATTGTCCCATTGACTCTGTACACGGATTCATTCTGATCCTCGAGTTGTCCTCGATCCTTGAAATGTGGTGTAGTTTTTGAACATTTTTTTTAAATAGGCTCAGCCGTTTCCGAGTTCCTGGAGAACGACATCTCACACACAGACATAAAGAGACAAAGTCGCTTTTATAAAATAATTGATACATATGTATGTATTTCTTGTATAGATAATTTTCTATCAATCACACACACACACACACACGCATATATATATATATATATATATATATATATATATATATATATATATATGTATGTATATATGTACTATCATCCCTCGCGGCGTTGGCCGGTCGTAAAATATGCTTAAATATTATATTGTAATTAATGAAGATATCATATTTATTATTACATTATATTTAGTAAGAATTTTAAAAGTTTGGAAACATGACTCGTGCGTCACCAACGAGGATCGAAACCAACACTTTTAGCCTTCGATTTACATTTTCCTTTGACCTTAATGCCTAACTTATGGAAACATGTCAGCTGCAGGACATAATATTAAAACGTGAACAAATAGCTATTACGTTAGGCATGCGTATTCGTAATGCCGTCCTTCGACTGCTACCTGGCAAATTCCATTGTTTATAATTTTCACAGTTTTGCACCGATTTCCTCCGGGTAAAACCCAAATGTAAAGTTTCGCATGGGTTCGAATACCCTTTATATTGAGTTTCATTTCTGCGGACTAACAAATGAGAGAAAAGTTTAGTAGAAAAATTTTTGGAAACAAATATATATATGTATATATACTAGCTGTACCCGGCCACGCGTTGCTGTGGCCCAGTTTGTTAAAATGGAACACATGTGAAAGTAGAGAAAAGTTTGATTCTTTTTTTCAAGAGAATGTACGAATTATTGTTTTTTTAACAGATGTTAAGAAAATAAATAGAAAAATACTTCCATCATTAATTATGCAAAAAAATAAATAAAATGTTGATTTAGTGTTTCAATATGCTTATAAATTACGATAAAACTTGCTGAGTATGCACTGTTTTACGGTTGTTGTAAAAATGGAACGGAAACTTAAATTTCGCTTCATTTTAATCTTTCTTAATTTTTTAATTGTGTCCCCCAAACGAATATAATCAAAACAGTAACATTCAACAATTGTACTTTATGTATATAAAACACAAAATATTTATTAAAATTTTTTTTTTTTTAAAAGTTAATAACGAAAGGGAAATAATTCCATTTTTAAACGGAAAAGTCAGTTTACCTTACTTACTGCATTAATGCTATTTTTTAAGCAAGAATAAAAAGGTAAATATCCAGATACACTACTACAGAACACCGACCACTCTAATTTGTTTTTTATAGGTAATTGAGGTCGCTGACAACAAATCTGATAGTCATACTTGGGGCAAATTTACCGTTTGCATTGTACTTACCCCTGAACCCACGAACTTCTTTCCACCATTTTGCAGCTTCCGTTTATTCTATGCGCATGCACGCTGTAGCATAAACGACGCCTTCACCAAGCAAACTACGTTGAGGGGAGGGGATTTTTTTCCAGGACATAGAATTTTCTAATTTTCAAAAATACATTATAGCGCTTTTTGGGTGGAAAATTTAAAATTAGCTGAAAAAGAAATAAAATAAGAAAAGGAAAGCACACCAACTTGGAGTAGGGAGGGTAATTTATCTGGGTTTTTTTTTACCTGGAACATCGAATTTTCCAATTTTCCGTAAGTAACGCACCGACATTTACCAACTAGACCACCATTTAACATTTTCCGAAGATTTTACTTTGTACAGTGGGAGCGCGAGCGGGGGGGGGGAGTGATGTTGTGGCGCGCGCGCGCCCAAACATCACATTCCTCCCCCCCAAAAAAAACAAATAAGAGTGGTCGGTGTTCTGTAGTAGCGTATCTGGATATTTACCAAAAAAAAAACATTTAGGTTTGGCTATAAATTCCTAAACTCATTTCACCCTAAATAATTTAGGTGACTGAAATAGGAATCTAATTGAATCTTTAATTTCCTGAATAGTATCCGATAATTCATTTTTCTTCGAGTTATATCGAATACATTAATACGGACTTTTTTAGGGGCTTTTTTCGTAATGTTACTGTAAAACTTATTTTTTATTGTTACAAATTACGATGCTTTAAAAAAAGCAAAAATAAATTCTTGCATTTTTTATTTACTACTGAAAACCATAACTTTAGTAAAGGTATTTTTTTGTTTAAACAAAATAAAACATTTTCACTAAGAGTTAAGTAAAAATAATTAGTTCATTATATTCTGCGACCATTATTTGAAAAATACTGCAATTTTCATTAAAATTCGTTAATTTCCGGATTTTTGGTGAATTTTTAAGTAAAGGAAGGAGTCAATATGTGTATACACTTTGAGCGTCGGCATTCATTTTGCGACCACGTGTGTTTAATTTAAATTAAAGTTCAATCACATGGTTACATTATCAATAATCATGTAATTAAACCCATTGAAAATTTACCGATATTGTAAACACATTCTGTTTACATTAAGTCTGTGGTGTTTTTTTAGTAATGCAATGTTGTCAACTTAGATTAAAAAAAAACCGCGAGATCAGGAGAAAGAAATGTCCAGAAAATCGCTAGATTTTAAACTTATCGTCTTAAATTTTCAAAAATCGCTAATTCCCCCCCCCAAAAAAATCCATAATGTTCCGTGTTTTCTCACTATGGGTTTGTATTACTGTACACATAGATTCGAAAAAGTTGTCAAAAAACAAATATATTACAAATAAATGTCATCAAAGGCAAGATAAGTTATTTTTCTACCTACCTGGATATATTTTTCGTGTGTTTATTCAATGTAACATGTTTATTCAGCTCGAAAACCATACAGTGTTTACCGATGTATTGGAACATTCAAGATGGAGTCTGATTCTCTCTTTAACACGGTAAGTTTGGGAAAAGATGTTATAAATAAAAAACCGGATAAAATACTGTTAAATCTCGCTCAATACATGTTACTGTGACATAGGTTGATATATATTCGGCGGGTTTTTAATAGTATTTTGTATAGTTTTTTATTTATTACACCGTTTTTCCAAACTTACGGTGTTAAAGAGGGTGTGAGACGCCATCTTGAATTTTCGAATACATCGGTAAACACTGTATGTTTTTCGAGCTGAATAAATATGTAACATTGAATAAAAACACGAAAAATATATCCAGTTTGGCAGAAAAGTAACTTATCTTGCCTTTGATAACATTTATTTGTTATATATTTGTTTTTTGACAACTTTTTCGAATCTATGTGTACACGGAGATTGGAATGCCACCCCCCCCACCTAAAATGTACTTGGAAAAATCGATTTTATAGTGAGATTTAAGAATGGTTAGTCGAAAAAAAGGTGAAAAACAAAACAAATAATCAATAAATAATTGTTACCAAAGGCAATAAATGCTACTTTTTTTTTACTTACATGAATGAGTTTATTTTATGTTTTAAAGTATTTTCAAGTGAATCTAATGCGGGTGTGTGGGTGCCAAATATCTCCAGATTTTCTAGTATTCCCCGCTAGATTGCAAACGAAATCTCCAGATCTAGCAGGAAAACCGCTAAATTGTAAAACTGGTCACGTGACAGGAAGCGGTAATAAATAATTGTCCCTAAATAAAAAATGGCCTCTCGGTACAAAGAAAAACACCTATTTATCATAGAAAAATTAAGTATAATGTTATAATTAAAAAGGAATATATAAAAAAACACATGGATATAGTAAACATATTATACCAAAACGTGGAAGCCATCCGTCCAGTGTTTTTTTAGACAATTGATTCCGAACGAACCAACAGTTACATTTTTATATATATAGATATACATTATATATATATATGTATATATATATATATATATATATATATATATATATATATATATATATATATATATATATAAGAGCAAATAGTTAATAAAACATGTTAAAAAACACTTTGAAAAAGAGTTAAAATCTTATTTAATTTGAAAAGGACACACTAAATTAGTGAGTTTTGAAGAAATACTTTCCTTCTCATCAGAGGGTAGGAATTAGCAAAATGCTGGATTGAATTTTGCATGCAAAAGTATTTGATGTAACTGCAAGTAAGTCAAAATCTTACTTGATAACAAAAAGTGAAGCATAGGGAATAGAGTAAAGAAAAAGGTGATTTCCCGTGAATGGATATAAGCTCTATCTCCTGTTTGGTTTTAGCAAGTTTATACATCTGTTTGAGATCACTTCATAAATATTACTTTATTAATATTTATAATATACTTTAGTTTTATCATCTTGGATCATTTTTGTTAATTTAATTGTAATTTTTCTTTCATATATATATATATATATATATATATATATATATATATGTATATGTATATATATATAGGCATGCATAAATATATATAGAAAGAGTGTTATGTTCACTATGAAGTTTTTACGCAAATATTAAGTAAGTATAAATTTTGTAGAATATCAACATGATATAATTACACGAAATAGTTAACTAAAGATGTTCATCCCATGAGAAAACCAAATAACTAAAAGAGAATTTATTACAGTGAATGTTTAAAAGAATATGCAAATTAGCTAGATCTTTTGCAGATGAATAAATTTTCACGACTCATATATAACGAAGTTGTTTAAATATCAATACACAAAAATAAAAATATTCATAGGAGTATAGGTATGTGTGTGTGCGTTTGAATACGCATTTTAGAGGAACTTTTATGCGATGAGTAATGGATAATACAAGATCTATGGAATCAATTCCATGGTTTTTGAAGTCTGCTATTATCCAATAAAAACGTTGCTCTTCTCCTCCTCAAAACCGTATCACATTCACTCAACCACTTTGGTTTTACATTCCAAGAATTTTTATGCCCTTTTTATGTGGACCTGTCTTTTCCAATGTTTCCAATGGCCACTCGAACACGAATTGTCGACAAGCAAGTGACCTTGCATCACCTAAGCACCAATGATGAATGAGAAGGGTTAGTGTATTGCTTGCTCTCCCCCACCTTCTTTTAGATTCCGACCGGTTCTATTAGTGTCTGCCTTTCAAATATAAGGTAAGGGTGTATTTTTGTTGTTTTCTTGGACTCTTATTTACTTTACTAGTCAAGCTTTATTGTTTTCCCCCTTTTTTTTCTATTCTTCTTCACCTGACAATAAGATCTGCGAGTTATGATCTTAGAGATAATGATCGAGGATCTGTGTGCGTTTACTGCATGGGTTGCAATCATCTGTTCATTGTATTCGACTGAAATCGCTGTTCGATGCCGACACCGGTCGCAGTGTAAATTGTGTGGGCTTGGTCGATGGTCGATGGTATGACAGCAATAGTCTTACTTCAAACGAAGCCACGACTTCAGTTTAAAAAATGTAACGATTATTTTTTCTAAAAATGATACTCATTTATTTTATGTACAACAGGCTTACAAAGCAGCCAACCGAACATGATACTTCCGTCTCAACAAAATATACCCGTCTATCTGCTATCTTCTGTCCCATCTCTCTTTTTCTCTCTCTCTCTCTCTCTCTCTCTCGATATATATGACATTATATGTTTGAGGGAGGGTACAAAAATTTATTATAGCTATTAAAAAGGAAGACTGGTAAAAAGAAAGACGGAGAGAAAACATTCGATAGAGGTTGAGAAAAAGGTTATACAAATAAGGGGTAGATTCGGCCGACCAGGTTTCGCCCTTACTTTTCAAAGCCGAATCGTCGTTTTGTTTGTTTTTTGTTTGTTTGTTTTTTTTGTGTAGGAAAACGAAATTACACAGGATGAACGACTAAAATAAAATAAAATTATCGGAAAAAAAGAAGGAAATGGGGGAAGGACTAATCTATCGTTATGATACTTGTACAATGGAGAGGAAACATCTTATGGATGGAACGACTAAAATAAATCCATTGTGCAATTATCATAATTTAAGTCGTTCCTCAATTTTGTTCTTCTTTCCGATAATTTTATTTCATTTTAGTCGTTCACCCCCCCCCCGATTTAATTCGTTTTCTCTATACAAAAAAAAATCGATTCGGCTTTGGAAAGTGAGGGCGAAACCTGGTCAGCCGACTCTACCCCCTTATTTATCTAACTTTTTTTCTCTGTCTTCATCGAATGATTTCCCTCCGTCCTTCTTTTTACTATGAATACAAAAAATGTATTCCTTTTTAATAGCTATAATATATATATATATATATATATATATATATATATATATATATATATATATATATATATATATATTATTTCATATGTCCACATGACTTTAAATGAGATATAAGTTTTTATGTACAGATTTCCAATGCTTACTTAAGCAATGTTATGTGAATACCTGACTAGAATTCCCTAGTAATTTTGGAATATATATATATATATATATATAAAATAGTAATTTATGAATATATATATATATATATATAGTAATAATAGTAATATTATATATATAGTAATAATAGTAATTTATGAATATATATGTATATATATATATATGTGTGTGTGTGTGTGTGTGTGTGTGTGTGTGTGTGGGGGTGTTTCTTTATATGAAAATTAAGCTTCCCATAGACTTCGTTTTGATCTTTGTAAAAGCTCGCAAAGATAACGCATGAAATTGATACTATAGAAGAATTGCACTGCATTCGGTTCCGTGTTCAAATAATAAAAAAGCATTTGCTAGTGGAGTATAGAATCCTGAAATCCTCTAAAAATATCGACTTTCCCTCATTTATTTTTTCGCAAGACAGTCCTCAACTTTTCTGTTGTATTAGGTCGATGCAAAACAATATCGTTTTCTCACATATGTTACTTTTATATATGACTAGCGGGGGTATCCGGCGTTGCCCGGGTGTTTGGAGGTGTGTGTGGTGTTAAATAAAAAAGAAACGGGGGGGGGAGGGGCAAAAGTTGGTAGGATCGAACCCGAAGCCCTGAGGCGAAGTTTGAAAATAAAATCAGCCAGCCAGAATGAGTTACTGAAAGATGTTTGCATTTATTAAAGTTAGAACCAAATTTACAGGTGCACGCACGGAAGTCGTCGAGCTTTACGACGACGACGACGACGACGACGACGCCGACGACGACGCCGACGACGACGCCGACGACGACGACGACGAAGACGTAAGCATTGTTTTAAGCCAACTAAAAAAGAAAACAACGTCAAAACTTAAGCGGGGCGGTGTAATCAAAACATCGAAAAAAAAAAGCAGAAAAACGAACACGTGAAAAATGACTTAAATAAGCCTGTTTCGATATTAAAATTTAAAAAATCTGTGAGTACCCGGGTGTTTGGGGGTGTGTGTTCAGGGATGGATAAGCGAAGTAAAAAAAAAGACAGAAAAACGAACGTTACGTGAAAAATGGCTTAAATAACACTGGTTCAATATTTAAATTTAAAACATCGAAAAGAAAAAGACATCTCATACCACGATTCGAATCCAAAACGTTCAGATAATGAACCAACGCGCTAACGAACTGACCTAACGCGACGTACATGAAATTTAGTCAGTTTTTCAACTATTTAAATTAAATCAGGTCATGACGTTATCTGACGCATGCGTAGAACCGGTCGTCGTCACGGGAGGACCGTTTTTGTTGACCCCCCTGTCGAAAATTGTCGATTTCGGGGTGATCAAATGAACGTTTTTGGCGAATTTTTCGATATTTTTCGAGCGAAGGATGGTGCTTCAAAATGATACTGAGTTTGTGAATTTCTGTTGTGTCTGTCGAACGTTTTTAGCAGACACACAACCATACACACATACACATATACATACATACATACATACATGCATACATACATTTTCGCTTATATATATATATATATAGATTTCGGAATTAATTCATTGATATATATATATATATATATATATATATATATATATATATATATATATATATATATATATATATATATATATATGGCCATGTTAAATATCATTTTGAAGAGCGTATTCTGCTCTATTGAATTTCGTTATGTGTTACCGTTCTTAATCAATTCATTCATTTTTGCAGGATTTTTCACAACATGGATGATGTTCTTGTTCCTGTTAAAACTAAGATCGAAAAGCTGCCAAGACACCTTGTGATACCAATAATGAGTTTGGTCCAGGAAACACTAACGAACGTGTGCTACAAGGGTCGTTTTAGAAATTTGGCAATGGTGACGACTGCGGTTTATAACGAACATTTCAAAGCCTTAGTTGAAGTCGACTATCGCAAAACCACACGAGAAGTTGCTGTTGAACTCGAGGTTGACTACTTAACCGTCGTTTGCTATTTAAAGCAAATATGGAATTCAACATGTTGGATAAATGGGTGCCGCATGAATTGAACAATAATCAAAAATCGTCGTGTTGAGGTGTCTTCTACGCTCTTTCTGCGCAACAAAAATCACTGATTTTCCGAGCGGATTGTGACGTGTGATGAGAAGTTGATCCTCTATTACAACCGGTGACTTTGGCACAGTGGTTGGATTCCGGAGAAGCTTCACAATAATTCCCGAATCATAAATTTCAACAAAAAAGAGTATTGTGACTGTTTGATTATCTGCGACTGGTCTCATCCATCACAGCTTCTTGAATCCGGGCGGAACGTGTACAGCAGACAAGTACTGCCGACAAATTGAGAAAATGCACCGGAAGCCCCTACGTATGTTCCCGAGATTGGTCAATATGGAGGGGCCAATTCTCCTCCATGGCCACGCTCGCCTGCATGTTGCTCAATTGACCTTGAAGAAGTTCAACGAATTATGCTACAAGACTGCCTCATCCGCCATATTCACCGGATCTCTCGCCCACCGATTATCACTTTTTCAAGCATCTCAACATCTTCCTGTGCTAAAAATGCTTCAAAGGTTGAGATGATGTAGAATTGGCCTTCAGTGACTTCATCGCTTCCAGAACTCCGGATTTCTATGCTAATGAGATGAATAAACTTGTTTCCCGTTTGTAAAAATGTGTCGATTCTAATGAATCTTATTTCGATTAATAAAGTTTATTATGAAATTAGTTATGATTTTTTGAAGTCGAATGAGAAAAACGGCATTGTTTTTCACCAACTTAATAACTTGAAGCACTCTATGTATTTTCGTTTTAGACTCAGCCCTGTTTTATTCTTTTTACATTATACTTTGTTTCTAATTCAATCTAGAGATTTACCTGCTTATTTTCAGCGTTTACTGACGTAACTCTTAGTAAAGAGTTGGGATTGTCCGACTCACCTCGATTCTTTCATTATGTTGATAGATATGTTTAAATGATGTCTCATTCAAAATAATGTATTTCTTTGTAACTAAAAATGGTAAAAACAAATAAGCAATCATAAATTCACACATTGAAATTAGTATGTTATTGAAAGTATCTAATGTACTGTAATCGCAAAACATTTGCGCTTTATAAAATCTGGGAGCAATTGAAAAAATAGTCTGTTGATAAAAATTTGTAAAGTCATGGTGGTTGGGAAAATATACAGATTCGACGTTTCCAATTTAAACGAACGGCACAGCCGAGGAAAAAGCGTGCAAAATTTGTAAAACATCCAGAATCTTGATAATGAATTGAAGATTAAAACAACAAGCATTTGAAAACTTAAAAATCACATTAAAACTATGGAAAAAAGTCACGTTTTGTAATGTAAGTGAATGTATACGAAATTTAAAAAGAAAACAAGAATAGCATATTGTTTCTGCTTTTGTAAATGATATTTTCATGGTTTCACCGATTTTAAATACAAAAATTCGGTTATTATTTACTCTCAACATTTTATTTTAAAAATACAATTCTGTTGACACTGAATCCCATATATATATATATATATATATATATATATATATATATATATATATATATATATATATATATATATATAAAGCTGAACGTCTGTGTGTGTGTGTCTGGTCACGAATAGGCTCCTATATTGTTGACTATTATAGAAAACTGACCACATACAATGATAGAAGATGTATCGAGACACGGGAAGTGGAAAGTTTGATCATGCATAATGATGATTCATAAAAATTGTGGGGTTTGCTTACGCGCCTGGTCCACAGAGTATGGAAATAAAAAATTTTAAAATTAAATAAAAAACGTTTACAAGTGTTTTTGATATAGATGTACATAATAATACTTTGATAAGTATGTTTTAACTTAAATAGGGATGGTACAATAAAATTGTGGGGTCTGCGTTCGCGGCTGGCCTCCAGAGAATGGAAATAGGTACACATTTTAATAAAGGCTTTTCATATCTATCTGCGTAAGTATACTTTGATAATTATGTTTCAGTTTGAGGAAATATGGTATTATAAAATTATGGGGTGTTTGTTCGCGTCTGACCTCCATAGAATGGAAATATGTCACAAAGTTTAACAAGATTTTTTTAATATAGATCCACAGAATATTGTGATAAGTTTTTCAGTGTGAACAGGTATGGTATAATAAATTATGGAGTTTATCTATTTTATTTTTACTTTCATCATATTTTGCTTTGGTTTTGATACCCCCAAATTCGAAGATATCTCTTTACAACCCTTCCTTTTCATAACCTATCATACTTTTATAAATCAGAGTCCATTGTCTGTAGGCTGTTTTTGTAACCCAGTCAACTACGAGTACTTTTGCTAGTATATATATATATATATATATATATATATATATATATATATATAATATGTATATTTGTATATATATATATATATATATATATATGCGTGTATATATGTACAAATGTATGTGTATATATATGTATATATATATTTATATAGGTATATATATATATATATATATATATATATATATATATATATATATATATATATATATACATGTACCTATTTACAATGCCTTCCCACGGGACAGAGTTAGACACCAGGTTCGTTTTTTTACGTGGAGAAAATGTACAAAAATAAAAGTTGTCTAAGTCGTGAAGGATTTCTCCTCCACGGAAAGAGAACGAGAAATGGAAGTGCCGCATCTTAAGAACAGATACTACACTTTGATCTTGGCCAAATCTTGATAGGTATATATATATATATATATATGTATATATATGTATATATATGTATAAGTATATATATATGTATATATATGTATATATATGTATATGTATACAAATGTATATATGTATATATATGTATATATATATGTATATATATGTATGTATATGTATACATATGTATATACGTACGATGTATATATGTGTGAATGAACTTTTTTTCAGGGTCAACGACCAACTAGCATCATGTGTGTTTGTGTGTATGTATATGTGTGTGTGGTTGGAGAGGGCTCCAGTAAGCTCTGGTGAAGGCAACATTTCTAGGAGAAGCAAATCTCTGATATAAAAAAAACATAAAGCCGGAGACCAGTACCCGCATTAAGCTGGTCTGCAGTTTAACTTGTTGCTGGCTATCATGCTCTTGTTTGTTGCTTGATCTCAACATTTCGAACCGAGAGAGCGACTTAGCTGTTGTACAAAGTGAAGACTCTGTAACATCCTCTGTGTGTAGATACTCCCTCAGGCATGTGTGTATTAAAATGGTCCTGTGGCGATGGAAGTCATTTTTGGGCTCATAGACTTTAATTGTCTGAGGGAGTGGTACTCGTCTGATAAGACGTTGCAATTATCACACATATATATATATATATATATATATATATATATATATATATAAATATAGCGGATAGAAATGTCATACTTGTTTTTCAGGTGCTGAACTATTCTCTTAATATACCCTTTTCTGTCTTTAACTAATGCATTCTCTTTACTATTTACTTCAAACTTTAAATGTTTAATGATCCGCCAAGCAAAAATACATTTGTTCGTCCTGATGTTATTTTCACAATCTTTTGTGTTGCAGATAGTGTACTATATGTTTTTTTTTATTTAATAAATCGGACTCTTACTACGTATGATAGGGCTGCAGTATCTGTTCGGTTGTCACGAAACAATCCTATCAGTTTTCTCTTTCTTTCTGTGCCTATAGTGTATATGAAATGTACATTTTGGCAACCGGCTATTCATTCCCAAACTAAACATTTACATTGTATACACTAAGAAAAATTTCCGGATTTAATTGCTACAGTCGATAGTCCACACATGTGCCAAGCTAAATATTCCATTTCAAAAGTACAGATGACTTTTAACGGTGACCACATAAAAATTCAATATGCAATGGTTTCATTATTCAAACGATCTATCGATTGTGGATTATTGATGAGCTTTTTGTAGTGATCGCGAAAACAGAAAGGTTTTCAAATTGATTTTTCGCCTACGCCCTAATTATCACTATTCATCAGGAAATAATGTCCATTTCTATCCCCAGTTTACTCCTTACTAGAATAAAGTATTTAACTATTAAAAAAATACCGTAGTATATTTGATGTGCAAACGTACGAATGTGTGTCACGGTGTATAGATTATAAATCATTCAATCGGGAGATCCTATTTATTACAAAAAAGAATAGAAGGTGATAAAATACTAGAAACATTAATTTAATATGTACAGAATGTAATCTAATGCTCGTAGTATGTTATCACCTATGCCCATTTTAATAAATAAGATCTCCTCATCACCGAAGACAACGTAATTAGTTATAATGATGTCGCTTTTAGGCTGTAACTGAAACTAAAATATGCTTTCTTCGTCTTCTGTCTATGATGCAAGGGATGTATCTGTTCCGTATAAAGATGATATAATGACATCGTCTGGTTACCCTTCGAACATGGCATCCATGCATACAACTGAACTATTTCACAGACGTTGATAAGGATATTGGAGATAGACTGTAATAACCAGATATATTCTGACACTACATTAACCAGATTGCTGAGATAAATACTTTCACGGTTGTAATAAAAAAGGCTACAATAATATTACGAGATCTCCATTCACGCTGAACGTCAACAGAATGCCCAGCAGCATTATATTATGAAAGGTGATGAGGTGGAATTTCCATAGGTCTCTCCAGTATGTATTATTGTTCGAAGTAAAACCTGAAAATAAAACAAATTAATTTCCCGCCACTTAAGCCAGCACTCTAACTGAATGTATCAGATATCTCTATGAAACGTTATTAAATTCTAGCCAAGAGAAGTGTAGTTAAACATTGTTTCATTCTGGATTCGCATGAGTAGCGAAACTCTTTTAGAAGAAATTCTACTATACCCAGTATAAATTTTTGTCATAACAATGTCAGTGTACTCTGGTGGGGCAGTTTAAGGTTTCAATTATTACCTGGGTGATCAATATATAAGTGAATGCGCAGCATTTCAAATAATTAGTTTTTTTTTCTAAATTCATAGACATTAATTAGATCATCTCCGTTAAAAGATTGTACATTTATTGAATTCCTTATTTGTACATATTAAACATAATGTAATGGAACGCCTACAAGAGATAAGTACAATCCGATATTACATTCCTATGAGTACTCTCTCGTTTTACTCACCCTCACTTTGTATGTTTCGCTCTTTCTAATTTTGGATATTTTACTGCGGAAGATTTCGAAGTGAGACCGTTTAAGTAATGAGAAGAAATTAAAATAATAGTAATTACATTTGTTGCGTTTTTATGTGGTCTTTATAATCACATTATACAATCTTATTATTAATACCAAGCGTATAGTAGTTGTCGTCAATCAAATTACAAGACACGGGTTTTCTTGGGGTAAAAGTTTTAATCATATAAGGAATATACTCAACAATCATTTATATATATATATACAAGAATAAAAAAGCATTGGAAATGCAAAAGGATATAGGGATGGTATGCCAAAAAGTATACAAACAAGATAGCTATGAATGGCTAGGCAAATGGAAATAGAATTGCATCCAAAGTATAGCCCTATAGCTTTTCTCCAATCTTCATTCCGTGCCATAATTACGGTTGTAAAAAGCTATAGGGCTATACTTTGGATGCAATTCTATTTCCATGTGCCTAGCCATTCATAGCTATCTTGTCTGTATACTTTTGGGCATACCATCCCTATATCCTTTTGCATTTCCAATGCTTTTTTATTTTTGTTAATTAGTATTTTTACTTACAGTCTTATTTATAAACTTACATTCATGATAGTATTGTCTTTTTTAGGAGGCGGCTCATTGCCGCCTCCATTAGTAGCAGGTCGCTTCCTGCTGGGTTTTAGGTCTTTGGGTTTTGGGCCTTAGGAGTTGCCTCTTGGTCCTCCATCGGTTCTATATTACATAGAGAGTGCTACCGCCTCTCTGATAAAATAGTTAGAGTATTATAAAGTTCTAAAATGTTCATAACTTCACTATTACATTTTTCTTGGTTCATTCTTTGGCGTTTTGGCAAAGATTTGGCAGTTTTTGATATTTATATTTATAATAGTTTGTGCATGAGGCAGCTTTTTCCTCTTAGGATCCCTGTTATACCGTGCTTTTGAGTCAGCACGTGAGGCAGCCTTCTTTATTTCTGGTTCTTTGTTATAAAGAGCACGTGAGGCAGCTTTTTTCCCTCGGAATCCCTGTAATACCGTGCTTTTTAGTCAGCACGTGAGGCAGCCTTCTTTGTTTCTGGTTCTTTGTTATAAAGAGCACGTGAGGCAGCTTTTTCCCCTTGGAATCCCTGTTATACCGTTCTTTTGAGTCAGCACGTGAGGCAGCCTTCTTTTTTCTGGTTCTTTGTTATAAAGAGCACGTGAGGCAGTTTTTTCCCCTCGGGATCCCTGTTATACCGTGCTTTTGAGTCAGCGCGTGAGGCAGCCTTTTTTGCCTCAGGATTTGCATGATACTTAATTTTTATTATTTCAGCATTTTTCTGATAGTATTCTTTTTGCTCAGATAATACCTTGACTTTGTTTTTTTCATAGTCTATATTTCTCTGAGCTTTTTTACTACGGGCTGAATTTGGCATTTTTTATTAAATGTAAACATATAACACTTATGTGTATCTTACTATAATATCACTTATCTTATAGCAAGACAACTCTCGCAGAATTCAGATACTGCCCCGTCACCAATAGTTAAAGTGTGGAACGGTATATACACCAATAGTGTAGTTGTTATCTTTATATGAAGTCCTAATCAGTGACAGTGTGAGGTTACTTGGTTAATTTATTGTAGTTTATTTTAGAAAACTTACTTGTTTTTATTAGTAGAGTGTGTATAGTAGCCACAATATCTAGTTATTTTTGTGGCTAGGGCTTGGATTTTGATTCTTTTTGGTCAGCTTCCAGTCAGTTCTTAGAAGATTACTTTCTTGCAGTTTCTTTTATGGTTAATTTAACTTATTTCCTTTGGCGTTTGGTGAGTTCTTAGAAGAACTGGTCTGATCTACTTTTCTTAGCGAGCGAAGAGATTCAGCTGCATTTAACAATGGTTGGTATAGTGTATTTTTGCGTATGCTTGAGAAGTTCAAGTTTCCTCCTTATTTTTCAATAGTTTTACAGTAGTCATGTGTGTTTCTGCCAAGAGCGACAGACGTCAGTGTTAGCCGTGATCGTCTAGAGGTTAGGACCCCACGTTGTGGCCGTGCTAACGTAGGTTCGAATCATGGTCACAGCATTGACATTTTGTACATATTTTACAGTCCAAAATCTGAAGAATTATTTGTTTTTATAACATTGTTTTTTGACGTCGTACTTACTGATAGGTTACTCTTATAACAATTTTGATCAACTGAGATAAAGATTTCGTGGTTTCATTAACGCTGGTGCGTTACTGTTTAAAGTAAAAACCTTAACGTTCACCTCAAATATTCAGCGTCCAAGAAATATAGGCCACTGGCAAACTGGAATGTCTGTGAGCATCCGGTGTATTATTTGGAGCTGTCCCTTTTGAGAGAAGTTCCGTGTTCGAAGTGGTCTGTCTACATTGGGTATATAGTGTTTAAAACTTGTTATTACACGTAATCTTATTTAATTATGGAGTTAACTAAAAAGCGATGGGTCATTGCATTCTCCGTGTAAAGAGCAGTCGATTGATGCTTGAACTGTTGTCAGAGACCGTTCGTATACCGAGATACATCGTCTCAAAAGAAAGAAGAAAGCAGAAGAAGAAAGAAGAAAGAAGAAAGAAGAACAATTGGCCATTCTTGTACCCTTTTTTTTTTTTTTGCTCTCTTTCGACATTTTAACCGACGTTCTGACACTCGCTGGATTCGTAAGACGCTTAACTGTAAGAATATGTGCTTTTTGAAACTTATAAGTTGATTTTAGTTGAGATTTGGATAGTTTTGTTTTGTAGGCGTATATAAGCGTGTACGGGCCATCCCTATATAGAGAGTGCTACCGCCTCTCTGATATATATATATATATATATATATATATATAAATATATATATATATATATATATATAAACACTATGTAATATGGCAATATCTATGTATTAATAGTGTAGTATATTTAAAAGATTACAATTCATCAGATCAAAAAAAGAATCGGTATTGAAACTATAGTCAATATACATATATAAATTTTTTCCGATTCATATACCGATTCCGATAACCCCCCCAAAATTTCGATTTTTCCAATTTTCCGATTCCATTTCTGATTAATCATGCAAACATATATATATATATAAATATATATATATATATATATATATATATATATATCGTCCAAACATATATATATATATCGTCCAAACATATATATATATAAATATATATATATATATTTATATATATATCGTCCAAACATATATATATGTACATATATATAAATATATATATACACATATATATATATGTGTGTGTATATATATTTATAGCAAAAATGTCAATAGAAAAAACCTGAAGGTGATCAATACTATTGCAGAGCAAATATATCTTTTTTATTTTATTACTATTTTATCTGTTTAGTTACACATGTTTCTTTTAGCGAATCGTATCAGCGATCCAGCATCTCCGTCAGACTTGAACAGAGATCTGACGAAGTTGGTAGATCGCTGATGCGATTCCGTAACAGAAACATATGTAAATAAACGGTAATAAAATAATATATATATATATATATATATATATTTATATATATATATATATATATATATATATATATATATATATATATATATATATGGGGGTATAAATGGCCAGTTACACAGATAGATAGATGGATGGAAAGTGACAGAGATAAGAGGAAAGAGAAACATAAGCCGTTTTTATATTAGACTATTAGACTCCCGATTAAGGGGTGGAAGAATTTTTTTCTGTATTCAATCACTTTCTAATTCGAGTGGAATCAGTTATCAAAAACCTAATTAAAAAAAAATTTCGTCGTATCATATTTAACTCTCACACGTCAATAATTCTTAAAGAATCTCGATTTGTATTCTATTCGGCATACTTATTACCCATTGTATAAGAGTGTCGCTTTTGTCAAGACGCATTACGTTGTCAGTAGATCTTTTATCGAACTGTTTGCCGATACATCAACGTTTACACAATATGAGTATGCGTCCATCCTGTGACAGATCGATTCGATAAAAAGAAGAAACAATTCGTGCTGGACTTCACTGAAGACGCATCTTCTATGCAGAACTGCGATACCCTTTCTTGTAATACCAAAGGTTTCAGCGTTTCAATAGGGTTAAGGGAGATGCTTAGCGATATATATATATATATATATATATATATATATATGATGATTGATGAGTGCAACGTCTTGTCAGACGAGTGCCACTCCCTCAGTCACTAAAAGTACATGAGCCCGAAGAAAACCTTTTTAATTTTAGTCCTGCAAGTTAATTCCCGCGCTCAAGCAGACATGACATCGAAGACGATCCTTAGCATACATACACATATATACGTATACACCCATACATACACACACATACCCATAAACATACACACATGCACACATTCATACATACATACACAATACATACAACACATACATACAAACATATACATACACACACATATACATATATATGCATACACATATATACTATCATATACAAATACATACACAAATATACATACATATTCACATACATATACGTACACATGTATGTTCATATACATACACAAAATTTACCTACATATACGTACACATACATGTATATGCACCTATACGCATACGGATATATGCATATATACATATATATACACACAAATATATATATATATATATATATATGTAAATGCATACACACACATTAACATATATACAAAAAAAATAAATAAAAATATATACACACATGCATATATACATACATATACAAGAATAGAGTTAAGTCACGCGCTCAAGCAGACATGACATTGAAGACGGTCCTTAGCATACATACACATATATACGTATACACCCATACATACACACATACCCATAAACATACACACATGCACACATCCATACATAAATACACAATACATACAACACATACATACAAACATATACATACACACATATATACATATATATATGCATACACATATATACTATAATATACAAATACATACACACATATACATACATATTCACATACATATACGTACACATGTATGCACATATACATACAAAAAAAGTTACCTAAATATACCTACACATACATATATATGCACCTATACGCATACAGATATATGCACATATACATATACATATACATACACACACAAATATATATATATGTAAATACATACACACACATTAATATATATACCTAAAAATAAATAAAAATATATACACACATACATATATACATACATATACAAATAGGTATACATACACATACATACACTAGTACATATATTAACATGCATACATACATACATACACACACATGCATATATAGAATGATGGCAGATTAATTATTACAGTCTTCCAGCATTTCAGAGCTACACACGTTACACTTTTTCCATCGCCACGGACAATTTTTATAGACAAATGCCTGAGGAAGTATCTATACAAAGATGATGTTACAGAGTGTTAGTTTTGTATGACAGTTAAGTCTCTCTCTCGGTTCAAAATGTTGAGATCCATCAACAAGCATGAGCAAGATAGCCAGCAGCAAATCAAACTGCAGACAAGCTTAATGCGGGTACTGGTCTCCCGCTTTAAGTTTTTTTTTTAGATCAGTGATTTGCTTCACCCAAAGGGGTTGCCTTAACAGGGTTTTGGGGAGTCCATTCCACCCCACACACATATCGAAATAAAGATATACACGTATACATACAAGCATGCATACAAACGGATGCACACAAACATACATACGCAAGAACAAACACACATGACAACATGCACATACACACATACATTCATACATAGACGCATGCACATACATATGCACACACACGTACACATACACGTACGTGTAGAATATATATGAAGGAGCATTTATGATGACGATGATGATGGTTGTTACGAATAGGTGAATTCAACATGAATAAAAGAGTAAAACAATCACAGATACACATATATATTCATATATATATATATATATATATATATATATATATATATATATTTTCATAGGCATCACCACTTATATATATTATGTATTATATATATATATATATATCATATATATATTATATATTACATATATATTATATATTATATATATATATTATATATGTATTATATATTATATATATATTATATATGTATTATATATCATATTTAGTAAAATGATTGGTAATTTATAATTCAAATTAAAAATTAAAAATCGGTTTCATAAGGAGGAAGAAAACAAAGTCAATAAATTGTACGATCGTTTCGGAAACGATGTTTTATTGAGATAGACATTAAGTCATGGACAATAATTTCAACATATAGTTTTTTTTTTTAAACAAAGTCTCCTCATCAGCAAAAATATTGAGTGTTTTTTAAAGACACCAAAAATAAACCTACCATTTTTTAATTAAGGCAGATGTATCTGGAAAATATTTAAATATAAAGGAAAATATGTACTTTTTGATGTTGATAAAGAAATTAAGATCAATTGGGAATAAAAATTAGAATATAATCCTAAAGTTTAATTGGGTTTAAATGTAAGGTAAAAATAAGATGTTTTAATAAAATTTAACAAAGATATATATATATATATATATATATATATATATATATATATATATATATATATATATATATATATATATACCTTATAATTGTTCGCCTTTTAAAATTCGTAAATATGTACTATTCATAACTTTACGTGCATATGTATACATTAAACAATGTGAATATGTACGGTAATGTCTCTCTATATCATAGGCCTCCTAAACTGCCATAGAGAAATATTGGTAGAGGCAGCAGGGGTAGAATGTTTTAAAACTTTGACCCCGACTTTGACCCCCTAACATTTATTGTTTTGGGCTTAAATTATATTAAAATGTTGGACCCATGTCCAAGGAACCCACATCTAAAATTACAAGTGTTTAGACCCAAAATTCGCGAAGGAGTTTGGTAGAGATTAGTAACCTTTGACACTTTGCTTACTTTTGTGGTTAAATATCCGACAAGAGAGATACTTAAGCAGGCATAACAAAAGATGCTAATAAATTACGCAAGAAATATGAACTTAACATTCATTTAAGATGCATTTTTATAATATTTGAAATCATCACTCCTGTCACGGGAGATACTTGGAATAATGGATACACAGATGATTTAACAAAAAATATATTAATTCAAACTATTTAGAATTTAGTTTACTAAAGACATTATATATAAAACTAGGTTTTAGCTAAAATTAATACATGGTGTATTTTATTGTTGATCATTACAAATTACCCGGATAATTTCTTAGGGAATTAAATCTCGAGTTTTTCATGTGCAACTGTTGCACTATATTTTTTGCGAGAAGGGAAAGTTAACTAAATAATTGATTTTGTTTGTTCATTTTTGCTTCTCTGTATTACTCTTATTATATTATGTGTCGTACATTTTTATTCAGTTGTAGCATGAAGGGATGCGAATAATGCAATTCAAAAAGTTAGATTTAAAATGAAAAAGCCTTGAGCAGAGAAGTATTCTATGATGACATCACAATATATTCTGATTTTATGAAAGTGTTATGTTTAAATCCATGATTATCAACTGATTTTAAACTTAGAAAATTATAGGGAATGTAACAAAAACTTTCATATATATATCAGGTTGGCTCTAACAGATATCATTGGCCACGGCACCTCAGTCACTTCTGCATTCAGACCGTTTCACCATGATGTTATTTGCGGTACATGACCTATAGTAGGTTACAATTACTTGCTATGTGAGCAATTCTCATACAGAGCGGGAAGTCTTAGCGATTATACATCGAATAAGTATCACTTGTTTTATACAACGAAAATTTAAAAGATTCTGGTATCAACTATCAGACTACTTAACAGTTTATCTGTTACTTTCGAGTAGAAACTTCACATACTTTGACACGAGGCCCAACGTCCTCCTACTGAATACTGGAAGGAAGGAGCCGCCTTACGGCCCAACATCGTGGGTGTGATATCCTGCCACCCTATATAGCGTCGAAATGGTTACCCATTTGGCACTGGCCAAGTTATCCGTTGCTTAATTTTTGTTTTTGATTTTGTAAGAATCGGTGTGTAAACAAGATTATGCCGTATATATGACATATATAAATCAAATTTGATACAAGTGGTTAAGCACATGACAAAAACTCAGATAATCTTTTATTTTTTTATTTTTTGCACGCAGTATGCTTAGAATGATAGAAGGAACTGCTAATGATGATGAGTCTGTAGCTTTTTCACTTTGGTCAAATGACATTAAAAACTCTTCAGCTCCATCAGTGCTTATAAGTGGAGCATTTTATGAAGCTCAACAATCACAAGACTCCGTATTAAGCTCGACTTTATGATACACACAACCCTCGTGGAGGAAAAACAGCCGCATCAACAATTAAGAAAGTGGATGACGTAAATAAAGAGTCAACCTCTACAGTGTCGTTTGTTTGGTCAATAACTGTATGGTCAGTATTGCTGCATTTATCAACAAAAACGTCTGAAACTTTAAACCAATGTCTGTTGTAATTCAGACCTTTTTACATGCATTTGTTCTATCACATAAAACAAAGTGAACTTGTAGTAGAACGTAAGTTTATATTTATGTCTCTTAATGTGCATATCAAATGTCTACTTATGTTCACAATAGGTTAAATGTGCACATGATATTCAATGTATCAAAGTTGATTACGCAGTACATGGGCTGTTATGTATTAAAGCAAAATACTGAGTATCAGTGTTTTTTTTTACATTTGATGTATAACTGTTAATAGAAAAGGCGAAAATAAACAAATAAATAGTGAGACGAAAACAAAACAAAGTCATTTTAACGTGTTTTACGTCGTTCCAGCATGCTTTACGTTGAATTAAATCTCCATCTACTTTAGACTTGTAAAGAAAAACACATATATGACGGCACACATTAACTAGCAATGTACTGCGAATATTCTTGTACATTCATGAAATCTAGGTTTAGTTAATCATATCTTCTTTTATAATGCCTAGTTTTTATGTTAACAATACGATTATTTGAAAGAAATTACAGAGTGTACAGCACTTATGCTACAATGTTTTACAATGATCTAAATTTAGATAAATCGTGATAATAATCTCTTAAGATATACTATGTTTACGAGCTAACTATTGAATTAGATAGGGTGTAACTCTATTTTATAGCGAACACAGTTGTAAGTCAAATTGAAGCTCTAAGAAATTTATTTCTAAAACATAATCTCTTTAAGGGGTAAGAGTTCGAGGGTTTGGTTGTTCGCTCTTGTGAAAAAAATGTGACCAAGGAATAGCGTGTTCATGAACATAAGATTAAACCATATTGTCTGATTCAAGTCAATTAATAAAATAGCATTGCTTTAGCAAACTCATCCTCGTGTCACATCTGTCTATCTATCTGTCTGTCTGTCTGTCTGTCTGTCTCTCTCTCTCTCTCTCTCTCTCTATATATATATATATATATATATATATATATATATAAACTAAAATGGAAGCCTTTTAATGCATTGGATTAATTGATGATTAAAGAATATTTCACATTCCCGTGTTTCTATTGCCATCGAACTCAGTATAATTGTACATTTTTTAAATCTAATCGATTGATCGCCTATTCTAGTTGGGGACCTATCGCGATACACCGAGAGAAAACTTCACATGCCTCGCCACAGTGTTCAGATCAGTCCATAATATACCATAATCTACATTGCACTGTAGTAAAACTTACTGCTGATATTTTTTAAAAATCATATATAAATGGTTACATTAAAGCTTTGAATGCGAAATACAAGTATCATGCTTCAATTGTGTTCTATACAGAAAAAGTAATTTTGAACGCGCGTCTGTCATATTAACAACCCATAGCTTTATTTTATGTGCCTGTCACCCCAGGAAGAAGCCTCTTATGAACGCAATACACAAGAAAGCCCGACAACAGTTTGCTGAAGACATGCCAACAAATCCCATAGATTACTGGCACTATGTGCTATGGTCTGATGAGAGAAAATTTTATTTGTCTGCTTCTAACGGGCTTAAGTGTGTGTGGCGGCAACTAGGTGAGGAGTACAAATATAACTGTGTCACGCTTACAGTCAAGCATGGTGGTGGGAATGTCATGGTCTGGGGCTGCATGAGTGCTGCAGATATTAACTGAGGTAACATGAACTCCAACGTGTACTGTCAAATACTGCAGCAGAACATGACCCCCTCCCTCCAGGAACTGAGTCGAAGAGTAGTGTTTAAGCATGAAAATGACCCAAAGCACACACCCCAGACAACCTCTGCTTTACTGAAGAGGCCCAGCATTCCAGTGGCTACATGTGAAGCTCTGGTAAACCCCATGCCCAGGAGACTAAAGGCAGTTTTGGATAATGATGGTAGCCATTAAAATATTGATAGTTGCCATGTTCTTTGTTAATATTGATAACTTTTCGTAAGGGGTGTACTCACTTTTGTTGGCAGGGATGCAGTTTTTAATGCATATATTTTTAGTAATTTTGAGGGGAGAATAAAATAAAAATGTTATATATGCTGCTTCATTGTGTTATAAAATATTTTTCAGTGCTATCCTTTGAAGAGATATACTAAAATATTTGACGAAATGTGAGAGGTGTACTCACCTTTGTGATACACTGTGGGTGTGTGTGTGTATATATATATATATATATATATATATATATATATATATAGTAATTTATAAAATATATATGGCGATTAAGCTACACTGAATATTCGGCGTTTTATTTTATATATATAAAAACGATAAACAACCACAGAATTCGCGCATAAGCCTGAGGAGTCCTAGAATGGATGAAACGCCGAATATTCGGTGTAGGTTAATCACCACATATTTTTAATAAATTACTAACTAGCTCTACCTACGTATTGAGCACTTTTGAAGTAAATACTTAAAGTTTACGCATAAATCTATACTTTCACATATTAATTTTATGTGAGTAAATTAAGTAGTTATATATATATATATATATATATATATATATATATATATATATATATATATATATATATATATATCAGTCTCCAAGTTAGAAACATTTGCTTGTAAACAATACTGGAATGCGTTTTTTTTTTTTTTACACAAGTGTGCAATATTTCTCCCAAACATTTTATACTTAATAGTTGCTGTTGTTATTACGGAACTTATACAGTGTTTTTTTTTTATATTACTATGGCACTTCTCATGCCTTTAATATTGCGTATTCACTAAATTAGAAAGATATGTTTGCCTCTATAAAAATCGGGAACAACCATTGTTTTGCTGACGATACAATTAACTCGAAGTTTGTTTTTTTCTATCATTCACAGAATAGATTGATTGTGTAAGAGAGTAGAGATATCGAAGAAATCGGCTGCGACGATCTATGTGAAATTCACATCATAAACATGTGATTTTCAAAACAGAAAGAAAATTGTATAGAGGGTTTAACGAAAAAGTTATCCCCTAGAAAAGACGATATGATTTCATTTCCTGTTGATGATCACCGTTTTGTATGTTGCAGACCATTTACTACTTGGCCAGTTATGTACAAATCCCAAGAGCGATAGGAGTCTTCTATCATGTCTGAAAATGACATAATGTTCAACAAGCTAGATCAAAGATGCGCCGCTCTACAACTCATGCTCTCTACCGATCCAAGTTATGACAACAGGACAATTTCAGCACCCTCAAAATGTAAACCCAGACCGTTCAACTCTTTAGGGAACAGCTCAACACATCGGATTTCCAACGGTCATGGTATTTGGTGTGTTTTCAAGTGATAGCCATATCGTGTCACCTCACATCTTTGACGTCGACTGGAAAGTCAACACAAAGTGTACTTGAATGTGCTGAAGTGTGTGCTGATCTCCTGGTGCAATTAGATAGCCGCTGGTAAGCCCCTGCATGTGGCAGCAGGACTCGCCGCCGGGACACAATTCTAAAGAGACCGAGGCTTGACTTCAGGAGAAGTGCAACGACTTTGTACATTCTCTCACTGGCGTTCTTCTCCCCCGGCCTGAACCCGCTGGTTTAGGCAAACGTCGAGAACATTAGTAACATGACTTCCGATAACAGCAAAATCAGTCTGCTTGCCGCCATACGCCGAGTATTCGCCGATCTCCCGCCGGCGCTTGTTGAAAAGGCATGCCCCTAGTTTCGGATCCATATCGAGGTGGTGATTAAGGCTGAAGGCGGCTACATTGAATAGATGTAAGCTCTAATACATAATCAAGTTACCTGAATTGTATTTGCAATAAAATTTTAAAAATTGAGTTGTAGTCGTATTTTCTTTTCTCATCAGTTATGTGCATGTATAGAACATTTGGCAGTCGAACTAACATATAACCACAGTTTTTATTATTTTCTATTTTTGTTCAATATAGTTTGTTTCTACTTAATACAGAGCTAAGTCTTTCGCCTTGACGTTTAGATGTTAACAATACTTATAAACTCACGTATAATATTGGAGAGAAAAACAATGTCTTATCGATGGATGTGATAAATTATCCTCTAAAATAATGTTAAATAATTTTTAACAGACTTCCGCTAACTATCGAGGAATTTATTTACTGACTAATGTCTTATATTCATCATATAAACATATATTAAGTAATGATATAAATTCATAATGATAGTTTGTTTACTTCTAAATCAAATTTACGATTTTACTTGGCACACGGTTTCGGGCTAGAAATATATTTACTTCATAGCCTTCGAAAAGAGACTGTTATTTTTTTTACGCTTTCTAGCCCCAAAAAACTATACTCCAATTTAGAAAATAGGGGCTAGTATTTGGGATCGAGTCGTACAGTAATGTAGCGAAATTAAGAACGATGTGTCTGTTCAAATTACACTTAAACTTCTGTAGTTAAGTACAGAGTAGTAAGAAAGAGTAAGGAAATTCCACAGCCTTCAGGAAGAATCTATAAGAATAGAAACTCACTTGTATCTAGAGATCTGAAGAGTAAAGGGGTGGAATTTTGCCGCTTGACGGGTTAGTCTGGTGAATATACGTCAAGAAAGCATAAACCCAATGAGTTCATAATAGCATATTTCAGTAAAATTATTAAAACAATTAAGACAGGTACGAAGATGTAACATCGCGGCGATGCGACAGAAGTTGTCGCTTGGCTGATAATGCAGGAATTTTAAATTTTGAGGCTCATTATTATTATTTTTTGTTTAATAATGAGAGACGAGTTTTAGATACACAAGCTCACATGTGGCAACAATACTCTATGTGTGTGAGATTTGTGGCTTTATAGATGTATAGGATATACTCTGGTTTGGGAAATTATCATGTATGATTTTTAATATGTGTACATTTTTTATTAAATATCAACTAAAACATTGAGTGAAATATTTTGGTTGTACTCTGACCTTTGATGGCAAGTGTGACACAGAAATCTTGAAGAGAATTGGAAAATCTAGGTCAACTTTTAACAGCGTGATATGCCTTTTTACCAACAGTAAGATAAGCCTCAACACAAAGATATATGATGTGAGAGCCTACTTATGGTCCATTATTCTGTATTGATGCGAATGCTGGACTTAACTAAGGATAAGAGCATCGACTAGAAGCAGTGGAGATGTGGTTCATCTGGAGAATCAAAAATCTCATGGACAAAAAGAAAAACAAATGCAAAAATAATGGAAATGACTGGATAGAGAAAGACAGCTCAAAGTTTTCGCCCATATAATCAGGAATGACAGACTATAGAAACTGTTATAGAGTGGCAAAAGAGCAGAGAAAGAAAAAGCATAAAATTCACTGACATTCTAAACAAATTTGCGACGTATAAATAGGGCATTAGCAATGAGCCCATGAGAAAGACCGAGCATATGAAAAAAAAATATGAAGAGCCATTATCGTCATTATTTTAATCTTGAGACCGAACACTTGAAGAGGATGACTTTTTGTTTACCGATAATGTTATAAAAGATCGGCTGTTAAGGTCTGCATTTTCCAGTTGTACCAAACGTTACTTGGAGTTGTAAACGTAGCCCATTAAACGGTTATAAATCGCATACCTCATTAGAGCGTGTTCAACATTAACATGAATAGATAATAGAACGTTAAGATTTAAATCCAACTTTGACTTTAGTCTGAGACTTAGTATCATATAAAGTATACGTTCATAAACTCTATCACATTAAATCGCAATATTTTTACTTGTATTTTTACGTTCTATTTATCGCGCTTCCTCTTTAGACAACATTAAAGTGAAAGTTTTGTGTTGAGAGAATTTGCGATTTAAGTCAGTTTATCGCGGTGCCACGACTAATGATTCACATTGGAACTGAAACATGTATGCACATATATCGAAAATACCGCTCTTGTTCTGGTGCAACACTTTTCAAAAAGCTCCGGAGATAATACTATTTGATTAACATTCAAAAACTGAATGAAAATAATCATTAATACATATGTATATATAGTTCTACAAACAGCACTGTTTCTCTGTTTGCAGCTAATCGGTGCGGCGAGACATGGAATTACTTCAAGTCAGGATAAAAGATCTCGATAATCAATTTGACAGGCTACGCCTCTACCTCGTCAGGTGAAAACGAAATCTAAATGTCAACAAACGTATTTTCAGTGTGGCTTAGAGATCTAATCAAGCGTTTACCCAATGAGCAATGCCTTACGCTTAGTGACTCTACCGGCGATTTTCATATATATATATATATATATATATATATATATATATATATATATATATATATATATATATTATCATATGGAAAGAGAGAGAGAGAGAGAGAAATTGTGAAAACTAAAAACGGTTCTTTATTAGTTGTCTATTCATCAGGCATTCAGTGTCTTGAATTAGTGAAGCGTTTCTGCGTCCACCAACTAGAGACCATGCGATAACTTAAAAAGGCTCGTTTTTTCCATACGCGCTCATAAGGATTCGGTTGATCCGTTGCAACTGCATACACTCCACTTACAAAAGTTGTTGCTAGGCGAAATAGATACTGTAATCGATAAATAGTGAGAGAAATAGAATGTGGGAGAGTGATAAAGAAATCTTCTTAGAAACGAAGTCAGCAGAGAGATGGATTAGAGATTAATAGAAGAAGATCGAATAAAATAGATAGATAGATAGATAGATAGACAATAAAATAATAAAATAAAGTAAAGAATTAATCAAAGTAAAATAGTAATATTGAGGGAAAGTACATATGGTGATAAAAAAAAACATTATCTGAGTCAGATAGTAAAGAGGATCCGCATAAAGAGATTGATTGTACAAAAAGTCTCGTGCCATTTTCTTTTGTGTGTGTGTGTGTGCGTGTGTGTGTGTGTGTGTGTGTGTGTGTGTGTGTGTGTGTGTGTGTGTGTGTGTGTGTGTGTGTGTAAATGGCACTGACGTTTCTCAGTAAACCTTTTTGGAGCATAAAATCTCTTGAGTTATTTTCTATTTTTTTTTCTTTTTTGTCTCCTACAGAATGACCAAAGTTTTAATGATCGATATTACTTGTCTGCACCGTCCGAACCAAAGATGAATAACCGGTATGAATAAAAATACTTGAAAAAATCGTGGTAGGAAACGCGAAACAACAAATTGAAACGAGGGACAATATAAAAACGTGTGTAATATATATATATATATATATATATATATATATATATATATATATATATATATATACACAGAGAGAGAGAGAGAGATAGATATAGATATTTTATTACATTTTCACCCCAAACAAGGCACATTGCCACTTTGGTGTAGGGGGCTACTATCAGGGGTATCAACTACTGGGGCACTATGTTGGAATTTGATCAGCACGATGTCGGTTCACGTTACACTTGAACTTCTGCATATCAGTACATTTAGGGAAGCAGGGACCTGGAATGGAAAAACCTGGAGTAGAAAAATCTTTCACATCTAGGGATCTCTACTGTGTGAGGGGGATTTAGCTGTCGAGGTGTCTACGTCGTGGGGGCACAAGTGTCTGTAGTTCGTCAGAGCATTCACCATTAACATACTTGTAGAAGAGGCAGAGGGGTGCAACGTTTCGTCAATGGGACAGAGGCTGAAGCTTAGATGCCAGTTCAGGGCCTATAAGATTGGCGACTCTCTTTTGAAACTTGCCTAGGAGAGAGAGAGACTAGCAGCAGATGCACCAGTTCAAATGTGACAACAATACTCTGTACATGTGCGAATGGTGGCCTTATAGACGTACATGATACTTTCAGGTGTCAGTAGTTTTCTAGCACGGTAGATAGAGCCTACCTTTTTCGCAGCGGCCCTGGCAATGTTTTCAATATAATTGTTCCAACTTATGTTTCCTGTGAACGTTAGGCCAAGCAGTTTGAAAGATGTACTCTCAGACAGGGAGTCACTGGCCATTGCTATTGGTGGCAGATAAGGTTTCTTGTAATAATTGAAGGAAACCAGTTTAGTCTTGGCAGCATTGAATGTGGCCATCCATTTATGTACTCATTCCACTATAAATTGGAGATCATCCTCTAGTGTTTTTGCCATTTCTTTAGTTATGTGTTCATTTGTTTTCCTGTCATGCCTTTTATAGAGCGTGGTGTCATCAGCATATATACCCATCTCAAAGGCAGTTTTGTCGGGGAGGTCATTAAAAATATTAGGAACAATAGCGGTCCAAGGATAGACCCCTGATGCACTCCCGCATTTATATCACACTGTTAAGATGTACGACCATCGAGGACAACCTGGAGTTTTCTCTTATCTAAGAAGGAGTTAATTATATAAAGTATTCTACCAGTGATACCGTATGATTTAATTTTCCTGAGGAGACCCTTGTGCCATACACTGTCAAAAGCCCTAGATATATCTAGAGCTACCGCTCTGCCCTCCTCCGCTTTGTTCAGTGAATGGTATATAAGTTCAGAGATTACAGTGAGGATGTCAGCTGTGGAACGGGCTTGTCTAAATCCATATTGTTTGTCAGTCAGAAGTTTAGTATCTTTAAGGCTAATGGGGCGATAATTTGATGAGTCAGTTCTTTCGCCAGAATTCTTTAATACTGGTACAACAGAAGCAGTTTTCCAACAGCCCGGAAAGCATGATCCATTAGGGCATTTGTTGTAGAGTTTAGAGAGAACTGGAGCTACTTCGGCTGAGCACTTTTTAATAGCACAGCTGGGATGAGATCAGGTACACATGCTTTTGAAGTGTCAAGGTTTTTTATAATAGCGTTTACCTCGGCAGGAGTGATTTTTAGATCGTTTAGCATGGCGTCTGTCCGCAAAGGAATATCAGGCAGGGGGTGGTTGGAAGGGTCCAGTGTGGAGTTCGAGGCAAACCGGCTGGCAAGCATATTAGCCTTGTCAACTGCTGAGCAAACAACGTCGTGATTGTTGGTTAGTGGAGGAATTGTTGATTGCCCATTATTTACTACACTGTTGTAGATTTTCCAGAAGTCACGATTTCCAAATTTTTGTGCTTCGATGCGTTTTTTAGTGGTTTCAGCAAATTCTCTCTTAGCTATCGCTATTTCTTTCTTAACGTTACTTCTAGCTTCTATATACTTCTGTTTGTTTGAACTGGACTTATGTCAGTAAAATCTGCGGTATGCATGCTGCCTTTGGGCAATGGCAGTTGCGCAAGTCGAAGTAAACTATTGGGGAGAGAGGGGCTTGCTATAACATTTCCGCATGCGAACATGTGCTTCAATTGCTGTTTTGAACCATTCGGTGGTCTCATTTGCGCACTGTTCAGCAGAAAGAGAAAAAATATTTTCCCATGGGCCATCTCTGATAGGATTTCTGATGGCTTCCCAGTCAGCCTTTTTATAATATCTCGTTGTCTTGAGCACTGGCTCTTCAGTTTTGGGTCTAGAATTTAGGGCGATTTCGACCATTATCACTGCATGGTCAGCGTTCCCGAGTGGGCTGTAAGCATTTGTTATACAATCCTCGGGAACTGTAGTCAGAAACAGATCTAGAAATGATGCGTGTTGTTCTTGCTGGTCAGGGAAACGGGTTGGAAACGTAACCATTTGTGATAGGGAGTGAGATATAGCGAAACTATTTTCGAGCTGCCCACTGCATCTGTGTGAGTAGATAACCCAAGCGAGTTTTGTGGTGAACATTAAAGTCACCAAATACATGTACTTGCGCGCTAGTGTCGAGGGAGAGTGCTCTGTCTATGCTGTCAGAGATTTGTTTATTATGGTGCAGTCCTGGGTCGAGGGAGAGCGGTAGAGAAAATAAAAACAGCTAATGTTATATTGTATGTTTCGTCTAAAGCACAGAAAGGCTCCATCGTCCGTTTCTAGGTTTGTTTCTCTAGTCAAGGGGAGGGTGTTACGAATGTAGACTCTAAGTCCGTGCATATGTCTGCCAGCGTCCTTACAGCAGAGTGGAAGATAGCCGGGCATGTTAAAGTAGTCAAAGGGGATGGAGGCGTGTAGGTTAGTCTCGCTTAGTTCTAAGATATCCGAGGTATTTGTTAGGAGAAATGCTTCAACCTCAGCTAAATTAGTTCTAAGCCCACGGATGTTAGTGAATGCAAGCCTCAAGGAACGAGGCAAGTTCGATTTGTTTGTCCCTAGGCCTGGTTTAAGCTTATTTTTTATTGTACTGTCATCATGTTTTTAAAGAGTTTCAGTTTGGTGAGGGGGGATGAACAAGAGGTTATGCATGTTATTAGACATGCAACAGAAGTAGACCATTAACTGACCTTTCTTCAACTAGGACTGTGGCCTCAGGAAAGCCCATCGGGGATGAGTGCAGGGTCCCTTTCCATGCGCGACATGACACTACAAACATCCCGATATTATACAACTGTTGAGGGAGCAGCCGCTCTAAGCGTTACCAAAGAGTTAGGGGGCTGTACTACCAGTCGGAAACAGCAGCCAGGAACTGTCAATCCGGTAACCTCAGCCCATCAGAAGAAGATCACCCCAATCTAATTGCACAGGCAAACACTCCCAAGTACCCAGTTTTGAGGGGTGGGATGTGTCGGGAGTAGGACAACGGCATTCATTGCCCTAGACAAGAAATAACATCTACCACTAAGTGTTTTGTCGATTCACATGTGATAGTGTCTCTGCGCTTGACTAATAGGCAAAGAAGGTGTATGGAAGCCGGGCGATAGACAGAGCCTACCTACTCCTTAAGCAATTTAGGTTTGCAGACCAGTAATTTGTTTGAGTCACCAGCTCTAGGAAGGTTGTCATCAAAGACTGGAGAGGCCTCCTTCCCCTTTGGTTTAGTTTCAGAGTTTTCCTTTTCCTAGACGTATGATCTGGGAAAATCTACTGGGTCCATCAGCCCTGAGAGGGTTTGCTCCAGGTATTTTTGGGACCCCGCGTGGTTAGTTAATGTTACAGGGTTAGTTTGTAGAGGTTATATATCTGATGAATACTTACACTCCTCAAAGGTATTTAGGGTTATACAGTGGAAGCAGTTTTGTGGAGAGGTGTGTTAGAAAAGCGTTAGTGCAGATTAAGACTTTTACCTTTAGTTTTTTCTATTTTTTTAAACTTTATGTTAGTGTAGGTTCAGGATAACGTTATAGTTTGAGTAGGTATTAGGGATTGAGCAAAGAATTTTGCCCAGTCACTGTATATTAAGATTTACGAAGGTTAAGATGGAAGTCCAGTACAGTAAGGGTATAACTGGAGGTACATTTTAAGACATGGCGTATTCCGTATGTATAATTAAGTAAATAGATATTTGGGCTAGTTTTCAGTGGATGCAAATAGATAGAAGCTGTGTTAGTGTTTCTACTATTGAAGGGAGATAATTTCAGTTTCATTAAAGAGTCATCGAGCGTTTTGCATGACAGGGAGTATCGAATTTGGTTTAGTATTGTTCGTTGCAAAACCATCTAGGAAGAGGCAATTGTTATGTAATGAAGATCACTTTGCATCCGAGTGCATATTTAGCTGGTAAGTACCAAACTGGATAGAAATGAACTCTAATGCATGTCAGAGGTAGAAATGTATAGATGTTTAGTGATGACTGTTAGGCGGTTAGCATGTGAAAGTAAGGAGCTTGAGGCTAAGGATTCTACTACTAAGGCGTATGTATAATGTAGCGTTTTAGTAGCAGCTTGAGGGGGTAGAAGATTGTAAGCTTTCAAGGGTCGAGGTTATTAACTTACAGAATACAGTAAAGTTTCATTTGGATTCATAGTTTCTTGAAAAATCTTTTATTTTATTTATGTAAATACCTTTTTCATGGTAATAATCTGTGACCCTATAAAAGTGTGAATTTATGAATGTGGCTTCAGTCCTATAAAAGTAAATTTTTGAATATGGGCCTATAATGTTGAGAATTTTGGAATGCGGTCACATAAAATATTAAGTCCCATGAAAGTGAATTTTTAGAAGTGTATTTCTTAAAGTGTACCATAAGATCAGAGTTGATGCAGTTGTTAAAATGTCAAAATATTTAGTTCTATAAAAGCAAATGGGTTTGTGAGAGAATGACCACAGATTGGAGCTCAGACGAGCACTTGCCATGAAAATAATGATAAAGCAGTTCCAATTCATGAAATACTCTGGTGTTCTGACTTCCTTTCTTCTCGCATGCCTCTCATAATCCCTATAGACTCCCTGTTTTTCCTGAAATTCTTATGCTACTCAGGGATTATACTCGAAACATGCAAGATGGGGCAAAATAAGTCTGAAGCATTCTATACGTTTCTGTGTTTGGTTTGATTGTTTTGTAAAAAGAAGAGGAAAAGAGAAAACCTTGAAGATGAAAAAAATAAAAAAAGGGTAAAGGTAGGCCGTCGTTGTTGTTTTGGTTTTGCAGAATATAATTAAGTTTTTCAAAACTTAATTATATTCTGAATAGAAAAACAAAAGACATCAATGTAAGGAGTAATTCATCTCAGGAAGCCAACATCTTCAAACAGCCTGACCTAGTAGCACCATTAAACTATTTGCTTTCGTATTCCAAGGGAATATAGTTCCGTAAAAGGTTTTGCCAAGTCTGGTGCAAACAAATAACGTTCAACTTACAAAGATAGAAAACTATTGACATCTTCCAAAACTATATATCTCTACGAAACATCCTATTTACACATGTATGGAGTTTTGTGTCAACAACTTGAATAGTTCATCATTCTCTTCCATTTTTAACAGACGAATACATAATATATATATATATATATATGTTTATATATATGTATATTTTAAAATATAATTATTGACTGAAGTCCCTCTGATGGGTTATAGACGATTAAACACGTGTCAGTGGATGATTATATTGTGAAAATCATAATATATATATATATATATATATATATATAATTATCTCTTTCGCTATATATATATATATATATATATTTATATATATATATTCATATATATTTATATATTTATGTATATTTATATACATATTGTTTATGTATATATATTTATATATATATCTATTTATATATATATAATCATATATATATTTATATATATATTTACATATATTTATATATACACTTATATATATTTTTATGTATATTTATATATGTTTATATATATTTATATATTTTTGTGTATATTTATATATTTTTATGCATATTTATATATATTTATTTATATATATATTTGTTTATATATAGTTATTTATATATATATATTTATTTATATATATATTCATTTATATATATATTTATATATATATATATTTATTTATATATATATTTATATATATTTATATATACATATTTATATATGGATTTGTATATATATATATATATATATTTATATATATGTATATATATATATTCATATTTATATATATATATAATCATATATATATATATTAATATATATATGTTTATATATATGTATTTATGTATATATGCATATATATTTATGCATATATATATTCATATATATATATATATATATTTACATACATATTTACATATACATATATATATATTTATATATGTACATATATATTTACACACACACATTATATATATATATATATAAATATGTATATATATATATATATATATATATATATATATATATAATGTACAGCTATTTTCTGCATGTTTATATTCCAGTTCATTGATACTTCTTGCATTTCGGGTGAGCAATAAGGATGCTATGAGGCGATAAGGGTGAACTATATCCTTTGTAACCTACGGATTCTTTTTTTTTTCTTCCTACTGTTTTTTCTGTCTTCTATTCTACTAATTATGCATCTTCTTCTGATATAGCTACGCTGGAGTGACTTGCTAAGTTTATAAGCATATCGAGGTTTGCCCAGTTACCAGCGTCAATCTCTCGTCGTTGACAAATTTCAAATTGAAGGGCAAAACAATACAGTCCGTGCCAAGGGTTAAAGGAAAGGGGCTAAGCTTAAACATACGCCTATCAGGTCTCCAAAACAGAGGTTTGATATAGTTTATTATCTTAGCCTCTGTTTTTCTCGGAGATTGTTTCATAACATTGTCACCCACAACAAGGCCCAGTGCCACTTTCATGTAGGGGGCTGCTATCAGAGACATAACTTGGAGGGTTACTATGTAGGGAGTTTAGTGGTAAGATGGTTGTTCACAATACGCTTGAATTTCTGCATGTCAGTACAGTTGGGGAAGTAGGAGCCTGGAAGGGAATTTTAAAGTCGAGAAGTTCTGGAGAAGAAAGTCTTAGAATCATAGGCTTCCTTACACTTAGGAATCTCAATGTGTAGGGGTGGGAATTTGCTGCATGTCGGGTTTGTCAGGGGCATTTACGTTTACGGGGTAAAGGGCTTGTAGTTCCTAGGGCATCCATCATTAAAGTACTTGTAAAACAGGCAGAGGGATGCAACATTTCCTCGATGGGACAGAGGTTGAAGCTTAAATGACAGTTCAGGACAACCAGGTTGACGACTCTCTTTCTGATACTGTCTAGAAGTTGCAGATACACCAGCCTAAATTTAATAATATTCAAAATATAGGCAAATAGTGGCCTTGTAGAAGTGCAGGATACTTTCAGGTGTAAGTAACTTCTAGAGAGAGTCCATCTTCCTCGCAGCAACCTTAGCAATACTCTCGTATTCCCTGCTCATGTTCCCTGTGAACGTTTAGCTGAGGAGTTTGAAAGAAATACTTTCAACTAATGTATCTTTAGCCATATCCATTAGTTGTTGAGAAGGGTTCTTGTAATTTTACCATCCACTTTTACCGCATTCCACTACCTACTGGATGTATTTCTCTAGGGTTTCTGCCATTTCCTTGAATATGTGTTCATTCGTTTCCCTCTCGTGCATGTTATAATGCGCGTTGTTGTCAGAAAATATACCCATCTAAGAGACTATTTTATTAGAGAGGTCATTTATGAATATCAGGAAGAGTAAAGGTCCAAGGACTGACCCCTGAAGTACACCCGCATTTATACCATATTGTTTCGACGTACGACCATCGAGGACAACCTGGATTCTTCTCTTATTTAAGAAGGGTTTGATTATGTTAAGTATTGGTCCAGTAATACTATAGAGTCTTATTTCAAGCGAAGACTATCGTGTCATACGCTGTCAAAAGATATATCTAGGGCTACTGCCCTCTCCTCATCTGCCTTATCCAGTGCCTGATATATATGTTCAGATCTTACAGTTAGAATATATGCATGATGGTCAGACAGAAGTTTAGCAATTGTAATGTAGTGAACTACAGATGGATTTATTATGGGGAGGAGGCTAATGGGAGTGATAATTTAATGGCTCAGTTTTTTCGCAGCAATTCTTCTAAATTGGTAGCACAGAAGCAGTTTTCCCAGCAGTAAGGAAAGTATGATTCGTTAAGGCATTTGTTGAAGAGTTTAAAGAGAACTGGAGTAAAGTCATCAGAGCATATTTTGTAATTGTCCACCCGGAATGAGATCAAGTCCACATGCTTTTAGGTGTCTAGGTTTTTATAATATCATAGACTTGAAACGAGATGAGTTTCAGATCACTTAGTGTGAATTCTATCTTCAAAGGGTAATCGGGAAGGGAGGTTTGCTGGGTCAAAAGTAGAGTTTAAAGCAGACTGACGGACAAGCATGTAAGCTTTTTTCGGTTGCCGTGCAAACAATCTCATTATTGTTTGATAGTGGAGGAATTGTTGATTGCCTATTATTTAATACACTGTTATAGACTTTTCAGAAATCGCGAGTCCCTAATTTCTCCGCTTCAATGCGTTTTCTGGTGTTTTCGGTATGTTCTCGCTTAGCTGTCGTTACTTCTTTCTTACAATTACTTCTAGCTTCTATAATTTTTGTCCGTTTATACTGAACTTACGCCGGATAAATGTGCGGTATGCATCTTGTATTTGATCAATAGCAGCTGTGCAAGTAGAAGTAAACCATTGCGGATAGTGAGGTTTGTTAAAAAAACTTCCGTGTAGGAACATGCACTTCTAATTTCTGCTTTGAACCATTCAGTGGTCTCATTCTGACACTCTTTCGCAAGAAGAGAAAATATATTTCCCTATGAGGCGTACCCGATGTGATCTCTAGTAGCATCCCAGTCAGCCTTATCGTAGTTCCTTGTTGTATTGAGCAATTACATTTGTTACACAAAACTTGTAAGAAATAGACCTAAAAGTAAGGTTTACTCGTCCTGACGATCTGAGAGACTAGTCGACAATGTTACTGTCCGTATCAAGGAGTGTGATATAGAAAAGTTGTGGATGATGCTACAAAGTGTGCCGGTGTAGTTAGAGAAGCTAAGCTGAATACAGTGGTGGGTTTTAAAGTCACCAAATACATGCATTTAGACGATAGTGTCAAGGGAAAGTGCTACATATATGGTGTCAGAGACATGATTAATTAGAGTACATTCCTGGGTCGAGGGAGAGCGTTAATGAAAATATGGGTAGTTAACGCTATGTTGTAAAGCTTGTTTAAATCATATAAAGGCATGTTCATCTGATTCTAGTTTATATTCTCTAGTTATGGGGAGAGTGTTACGAATATAAAGTCTGTACATGTGTCTGTCAGTGTCCTTACGACGAAGTACAAGATATGTTGAAGGTGTTAGAGGGAGTGTAGAAGTGCACATTAGTTTCATTTAGTTAAAACTAACAAAAATATCCGGGGAGTTTGTTAGGAGAAATGTTCCTAAACCATTGTTGTTCAGGTGTGTATCTGGTTTGATCGTTATTTTGGATTAAGCTGTCATTTGATTTTATTTCGTAGTTACAGTTTATGGTGAGAGATGATAAACAAAGCGGATGTGCATGGCTAACCTAATGCAAACAACATGAATGTGGCCTGCAAGACTGTCAGGCTATTTTATATTTACCTGGGTAAATTCATGGTAACATTCGACTTAGATGATGTGAGATGGCATTATGTGGCCCTTGCTTGAAACCAGACCAAAGGCCATAATCGTGGCTCAAAACTTGGTTTTCATCACTCTATGCACGTCAGCAAGCATTGAACCGTCACGATATGCATTTTTTGAATGGAGGCAATGGTCCTGTTTTCATACAATAGATCAATAAAGAGGATTAGTTGTGTAGCGCATCTTTGATCTCGCTCGTTTAACACTGTGTCATTTTCAGATATGATTTAATGGCTCCTATCCGTCAAGGGATGTGCACCCAACTGGCACACTGGTAGATGGTTTTCAACAAAAAAGAAAACCGATTTTCCTAAAACGGAAATGGAATCATGACGTCTTTTCTAGGGTGGCTAGAGTGAAGCAAATGATCGAATTACAGGATTGTGTCATGATATTACTTTTTGCTATTTTGTCTCTTATTTCCAGCTCATGCCAATATGGAAATGCGATTTATCGCAAATATGTTCTGTTAAAACTGCATACACTGATCACAATTCTTTACAACTGATTATATATATATATATATATATATATATATATATATATATATATTTAAAGGAGATTAGAACAATAGTCTAAAGAGCAGAGTGCATTTTAATGTAATAGTAAAATTACTAGTTTAATTAAAATACAGGGAAAGAAAAAGTGCTCGTTGTAATTTAGATATATAATAAGCTCGATAGGTAAATATCCTAGAACTAATTTAATATTTAGTAATGTGATTGATAATTTAAAAATCAAATTATAATTAAATTAAAAATCCGTTTCATAAGAAGGAACAACAACAAAATCAAGTATTTGTACGATCGTTTCGGAAAACAGAGTTTTTATTGTGGTAGACATCAAGTTACGGACAATAACTATTACATATAGTTTTTTAACAAACAAGGTTTCCTCATCAGCAAATATTGGGAAGGGTTTTTATATTAAATGTAAAAGACACCATAAATAAACCTAGCATTAAATGTAAGGCAGATTTATCTGGAAAAAATTAAAATAAAGGTATGGATTTAAACTTTATAAGAAAATTAATATGGGTTAGGGATATAAATAAAATAGAGTAAAATTATAAATATAAATTTGGTTTAAGTACAATATTATACATACATATATACACAAATACATACATGCATATATATGAAAAAGTACACACATATATACATATACATAGATATAGATATACATGTATATATACATAAAACATGCGTACAAATATTTACCTTTTAATTTTTCGCCTTTTGAAATCAGGACTATGGTTAAAGTACTCATATAGATGCTTTCTATAGCTTTCAGCTTATGAAATGATAAATTTTAAAAAAGAACGCTTGTGTAATAATTTATTTCCGTTAGCATACTTTTTATTAAAGGACGCCAAGGTTTAGAATTCGAAAGAAATTGGAGGATAATGTTATTTGTATAATTAAATAATGCAAGGGGGATAATTAGTCATATTTCTTTAATTAAAGACTGTAAGGGGGTAATTAGTCTAACTTAATTTATTACAGAATAATAAAAAAATATTGTAATCTATTTTTTACTAATAAGTAATTTTTAATGATTTAAGGTGGTTTATATTTATTAAATTTAAACCAACGTTTATTACTGCATGTGAAGATTAGTTCCTCTCTTGAATTTAATAGGGTGGTTGTATCTTTTATATCTTCATATTTCAAAATTTTTAGGGTCTCTTTTGTACATAGTGCACAGAATTTATCTCCTGGTTTATATGGTTTGCAAAATTCAATTACTTGCATTTCAACTTGAAAGAAATATTGTTATTTTTGAGTTGCCAAATATACTTGGATAGAGTAGTTTGGTTTGACAGAGAGTTATTTTTAAAAGAATATTTGTGCGTTGAAATTCTATGTTTTATTAGGCCAGATGTGGAACCAAAATATATTGCCTCTTGTTTATTGTGATTATTTTCCGTTAGGTCTGGGGCTGGATTATTATATGGTGGGTTGGTTTGTAATTGATCGGTTGATTGGTTAAAGTTAAAAACCCTTCCCAATATTTGCTGATGAGGAAACCTTGTTTGTTAAAAAACTATATGTAATAATTATTGTCCGTAACTTGATGTCTACCACAATAAAAATACTGTTTTCCGAAACGATCGTACAAATACTTGATTTTGTTGTTGTTCCTTCTTATGAAACGGATTTTTAATTTAATTATAATTTGATTTTTAAATTATCAATCACATTACTAAATATATATATATATATATGTTATGTTTTGAAAGCATCTAATCGGTCGAATTTTGCATATCTTCCCATGTTTTAAAAATACCCTGATATATTTAAGAGCAACGTATTTACTAAACTCATCTTTTAGTAAAATATTCCTAAATCGAAATTAAAAAGAAATATAGCAATTATGCTCATGCATGCGATACACCAACATGAAAACGGTCATTCGTGAAAAAAAAACGTAATCTAATCAGATTAAGTCGTTATTTTTAAGCTAGTTTAAAAAGGCTTGCCACGGAGAAACGGTAAATCGAATTTAAAATTTTCCACTTAAATAACACTGATGAAATTGATTTAGCTACTTTTCTTTCGTGCGATTGACTAGTTTATTAAGTTTGCGAATATGTTTTCTTGTGTTATTTTTTATTTCGGCGTTTAATGCGTACGATGAAGCTTGATATTACTCAATCTTTAACACGTTATTTATTTTGCTAAGACGTGGTTTAAGTGAAAAGTTTTAGAACAATACCAATACCTTTCAAAACATGGTAACAATAACACCAAATATATATGGAATAAGGCAAATTAATATGAAGAAGAATATTTTTGAACAATTACAGCAAATACATCGTTGCTATTTTCTTACTTTGCCGACTCGCCGATGTTATTTCTAAAACACATAATAATGCCCTAAAAGAACGATATAACCCACTATTCCATTATGTTGGTGCAAACATAATGTCGTTTTTTACACATGTATACTTGATAAAAAACGACATATTTCTGCACTAACCTAACATATAGTGGTATCTTAAGAAAAGCAAATACATATAACTATATATATGTATAACTCTATATCTATCTATCTATATATATATATATAACTCTCTCTCTCATATATGTATATATGTATATATATATATATATATATATATATATATAGATAGATACATAGATAGATAGATAGACTTATATGTAGACAGAAAGAGAGAAATAAATAGACGGATCGATAATTATTATTATTCCATGTATTCGCGTGGAATTCTATAATTACATATATATATATATATATATATATATATATATATATATATATATATATATATATATCGATTTTCTATATTTAAATTAGCGTGTTCTTTATTCGTTTGGGTATATTGCATGTATGCATTTCTAGAAGACTCACTCTCTCTCAATTTGCTGTCATATCCTTTGTGAAGTATTTCTTAATTGTAAGAAATAAAATGAGTTTCATTAAAAAAAAAGGCACAGTAATCGACCTTGAGTATAAATCCTCCATGACACCTTGGATGATAAACAACAAAAACAAAGTGTGCTTATCACAGACTTTTATCATTAGGCATCTAGTGGCTTACGCCTGTGTACTATGGTCGTTTTAAAGAGGTTACCAAACCGATAACACGTATCAGCAAACCACTAACAATCTGCTAAACACACATTTCATATCGTGATGAAATAGACTTATTGACGGTCTTCAGCATTTCTTTTGCCATGAATTTGTTCTAATCCGAAACACTAGGAAGATTCGAGATAATATAATTTCATAATGTTCATAAATTACTCATTATTTTTTTTTTAAATTAAGGTTTTATGTTTTGCTAATTTTATTGTCAGTAAGTATACATGTATAGTGTAATAATTCTGATTTTCTGTCTATAAGTCTGTTTGTCCAAATCATTTCCTCTTGCTGCCGGATAAAGCACTTAATATAAACTAGTATAAACTCTTAATATAAACTAGTATAAAGCTCTTAATATAAACTATTATAAACTCTTAATATAAACTAGTATAAACTCTTAATATAAACTAGTATAAGCTCTTAATATAAACTAGTACTCTAAATTCATTAAACATGTTATTGTTGTTACTGTTCCTTTTCATTACATCTCAATCAAGTTCTGCCAAGTTAAATCAAACAAGTCTTTGTTGTAAAACAAAAGAACAGTACAAAACAAAACACCATTAATAAATATTGGAAGAGTAACTGACACGAAGAATAAGTATTTTCTAAATGATTGGATTTCGCAGTAAATAACAAGAAATCGATTGATATGCAGTAAAACAAAATATTGCCCAAACACGCTATATATATATATATATATATATATATATATATATATATATATATTATATATACTAGTATATATATATATATATATATATATATATATATATATATATATATATATATATACTATCTATCTTCTATCTATCCATCTATCTATCTACTATTACATTTTTTTCTTTTTCTGTGTGTGTGTGTGTGCGGACTCCGATACGGTTGGGTGTTTTTTTTTTTTTTTTTTTTTTTGTAATTTCACAGAGATCTGCTTCGTGTGTCTGGCAGTATTCATAGGTAAGTTTTCTATCGGAATTTCTCCAATGAGTATCGATAATCGATCATCGAAAAGCTCCGGTTAAAGAAGGACCATACGATTTTGACCAAAGATAATGCCTTATGCAGCCTAACATCATAAGTACATTTTACACGTGTTATACCCACAAGCATAAAGGTTCGGTATATAAAATCAAGAATAGGTTCCTTGGTATGGCAGTGACGCGTTCGACATGTTTCTGTTTAGAGCACAAGTGAACCATGATATTTGACTTTACATTTAAAACTTTAATAAAATCAATGATCACCGAACAAGTAAAATATCTCAGCATCTAAAATCAACAGCTGGTCCTTAGCTATAGCAAGGGCGCGTCCAAAATTAATGTTTCTGCTTTGAGCACAATAAACTTGTGATACTTAAATCTTGCATTTAAAACTTAAATTCAATTTATTATATGAAATAACTTTATAAAATCCTCATTAGGCTCTCTACAGTGCAATGTAAACTACAATGTATTGTTGTTTTAGTGACTGTGGAAATGCATGCAAAGATTCCTCCCTACCCACCGCAGAGGCTCCCCAACTTGACCAGGCAAGTAATCGATTTGATAGAAAGATGGTCAATTCCACAGATTTTGATGATAATAAGGTATGGGAGTGTGAAATGTCTGTGAATAGTCATTCAATCCCAGCTAACATCCGGTCTCTTTTCTAGCCAATACATATAAACAATACTGGTAGTAAAAGAAAATGAAAGGTAATAAAGAGATGATTTATAATTCCGAATTTTAGTTAAGGAATAGTAATTTCTCTGATTATTTAGACTACTATACTAATCTTTACTGATGATCTCGCAACGTTGCAGTCGATATGATTTTAAAAATTTTTTTGTGCTCCCACAATCGAGTTTGTTTTTGAAAGTATACTCCTCGTGTCTTAGATATATTCCATTGCAATTGAAAGTGATCTGCAAGAGCCAAACGTAAGTTAAAGACATAAAATATATTTTTTAAATAGTGCTCGAAATATAGTAGCACAAAAATGTACTCAAAAACTAGTGTTTTCGAATATATAAGGATACTATATATATATAGATAGATATGTAGATATATATGCATATATATACATATATATATACATATATATATACATATATATACATTAATATATAAACATATACATTAATATATATATACATATATATACATAAATATTTATGCATATATAGATATATAAATGCATATATATACATACATATATATACGCACACGCATACACACATATATACACACATATATACACAAACATATACACACCCACATATACATATATATATATATATATATATATATATATATATATATATACAAGCAAACAGTTTATAAAACATGTTAAAAACACTTTGAAATGAGTTAAAAACATATTTAATCTGAAAAGGAAACACTATATAAGTGGATAGTCCTTAATCCCCGGAGTTTCGAAGAAATATTTTCCTTCTCATCAGAGGATAGGAATTAGCAAAATGCGGGATCGGATTTTGCATGCAAAAGTATTTGATGAAACAACAGGTAAGTTATATATATATATATATATATATATATATATATATATATGTATATATATATATATATGTGTCCAATACTAACCGACTGACCAAAACAGTAAATATCTTGTTACAAAATGTTTGCCAGCTGCGGAACTCTATCTTCTGCACTGATGGGAACAATCTATTACATCACATGTGTAAAACACAGTTAGAAATGAAGATATCCTAGTTTGAAAGAAAAAAAAACACGTGGAGAAATTCCGATGTTAGTGCATTAATTAAAATTGGTAAGATTTTTTTCTAGAAAAATGACATTAAAATTGAAAAACCTGGTTGTAAACAAGACTTATGTGAAAGGCATAGCTTTTTTTTTGTTTGCTTAAAACTTAGTAAGCCTAATCTCGAATTGACGTATTGCTTAAACGGGACATTGGCTGAATTAAAAATGATGCAGACGGTTTACAAAACTTCAGAAATTGAAATTTAGCTCTCGAAAATGAAGAGAAAATTCAGTTAAATTCCATGAATATAGGCATATGGCGCAAATTATCGGAATACCGTGATCTCAGTTTTAGCATTGATAAATATAGAGCTTTAACCATGAACAATCAGTTCATCTTCAGAAACTTGAAAAGTTCCTTTAGTTCTATGATCTCAACTCGCGACATTGGCAGGTTTCTTGACAAGTCATAATTAATCTCCGTATTTGATAAAGTATTTGCCGTGTGTCGTTACATTATTTATCTTGAAAAGCTAATAAGTATTTCAAGACGTGTCAGTCAGAGAATTAATGAACAATGGAATTGATAAAAAACGTAGAACGAGAGCAATGTGGAATATAACAAATCCGGATACAAGGGGTATTCCAACTTATTTCGAACATTTTGTGACAAAACATTTACTGTCCTGATAAACCAGTATATATATATATATACATATATATATATATATATATATATATATATATATAAAACTTGTTAAACTTTGTGATATATTTCGATTCTATGGAGGTCAGGCGCGAACGAACACCACATAATTTTATTATAGCATATTTCTTCAAACTCAAACATAATTATCAAAGTAGACTGACGCAGATAGATATGAAAAGTCTTTATTAAAGTTTGTGCCTATTTCCATTCTATGGAGGCCAGGCGCGAACGCAGACCCCACAATTTTATCATACCATCCCTATTTAAGTTAAAAACATACTTATCAAAGTATTCTTATGTACATATATATCAAAAACACTTTTAAACGTTTTTTTTTTTACTTTTTTAATTTTTTTATTTTCATACTTTGTGGACCAGGCGCGTACCCAGACCCCACAGTTTTAATAAATCATCATTATGCCAGATCAAATATACCAATTCTTGTGTCTCGGTACATTTTTTATCATTATATGTAATCAGTTTTCTATAATAGTCAGCCATATAGGAGCCTATTCGTGACCAGTCACACACAAAGACGTTCAGCTTTATATTATATATATATATATATATATATATATATACATATATATATATATGTATATATATGTATATATATATGTATATATATATGTATATATATATATACAATATGCTTTATATATTTAAAATCACACTAGCTCTGAGTACATTTTTGTATTACTATTTATCGAGCACTATTTAATATAACTTATTTTAGCTCTTTAACTTACGTTTTGTTCTTCCAGTGCACTTTCTACCGAAGCCGCCTCAGTCAATGTAATGTATATGGAGCAAATTACTTCTGATGGGTTGCCTTTGCCGCAATCTATTTCTCCGGATATTTTTGGCCTTTTCATTCTTTGCTTTCATCCCCAGTTACCAATTGACGCATGCGCGCGTACGTCAGAGTGATACTCTTGTATAATTTCCGTTTCAGTACACAACGGTCATTTGTCGGAAAGCATTAATGCGACGATTCGAAATTCCATGAATAGATTCTCTTTTTCTTTATTACTTAACTACGCAAGTTCATCGAGTACACTTATCGATATATGTATATATATATATATATATATATATATATATATATATATATGTATATATATATGTATATATATATGTATATATATACACCCAAGTATTTATTTATATATATATATATGTGTATGGGTGTGTTTATTAATAAATATACATATATACTCATCCATCCATACCTATATAAGTACGCTTGTATATATTTATCCAGCTTCAGTGCAAAAAAAAAAAAGAAAAATAACACGAGTGACATTAGTAAAGAAACAAATACAAAAAGATTTCTTTATCTCATTTCGAAATATCTTAAGTAGCATTTCCCATATAAACCACATGACATCTGCACGGCCACTGATCCACCCTTTCTTAGAACGATTTTTTATGAAAAGAATGCATCTCAAAAAAAAAAAAAAAAAGGAAGAACAATAAGCGTACGTAAATCTTGTATAGAAATGGATTTAGCCAATTTTTTTCGTCTATTCATTTCCTTCTGAGTTTCTTTCTACCATTCAATATCTTCTTCTCTTCGGACATACTTGGGTTTTAGGCCTATATCTATAAATATCCCTTGTCAAAATGTATAGATCTGATTTTAAAAGCAACCAGTATGTAGGCGCATTACACAGGGCTGTCAAGTTTTATATTCACTAGCATTACAGCGCGGCGTTGCCCGGGTGTTTGGAGGTGTATGTTGAGCAAAAAAAAAAGCGGTCAATTTCTTTTTTAATTCGACCCCTATTATGACCTTTTAACATTTATTGTTTTGGGCTGAAATCAAGTTATTAAGTTAGATCCATGTCTTATGAATCTATATCTAAAATTTCAAGTGTTTAAGACCCAAAATTTGCCGAGGAATTGGGTAGAGTTATCAAAGGTCAAATTGTTTAACTTTGACCCCTTAATTTACACAGACACACACACACAGACAGACACGTTCACTTTTATAGATTTACTAGCATTTAAGCCCGGTGTTGCCCGGGTATTATGAGGTGTAAGTTTTACCCCTTAATATTTATTGTTTTGGGTTGATATCAAGGTATAAAGTTAGATCACTGTACAAGAAACTTATATCTAAAATTTCAAGGGTTTAGACCAAAACTTGGCGGAGTAGTTTGGTAAACTTCTCAAAGGACAAATCGTTGAACTTTGACCCCTTGATAGGGAAATTTCTGACCGAAAATGAATTGCAAGTATTTCCCCAAATCTCAGTACATTGTACATCAAGTTTCGAGTCTGTTGTTGCGTAGGAAAATGTACACAAGTACACTCACATAGACACTTCACTTTTATATATATAATAGATAGATTACTAGCCGATAAACCCGGCGTTACCCAGTATTAAACGTAACGTTAAATTTACTTTAAAAATTTAGTAAAAAAAAAAGCGGAAATAAACTTAAACATGTGCATGCGATCATTATGCTTTTCCTTAACAGGTCACTTCTTTTAAGTAAAAACGAAGATGCTGGAGCTGAGATTGAAACCGACACCTAAAGACAGTCAGGCAAGTACGATGACCATTTGATTCACTTCAAACAATTTTTGAAAAGTGTTTAAAAACCTACCTTTTTTAACATACTGAATCTGTCAGGTAAACTCTTCACGCATGCTTATTTGTGAAACAGTAAGCAAAGAGATAAAAATCCGAAGAGCCCCTAATTACTAAGTTTTCGATTTTGACCATTTAGCAGGGTGTTTTTTTTTTTCGAACAAAAACGATTGAAAAGTGTTCCACATGTCTGAATATCTTATATACAAATCACTGAATTTCGGCCTTTTGGATTATGTTGGACCATCTTCCAATTATGTGATTTCCTTGGATTTTACTTGTACGAATGGAAATTCAATTAACTTTCTTGGATTTATATTTATGGACTTAACCCTCATTGGATAATTTACCTTTCACCAGTCTATCAATTCGCGTGTGGTCACGTTTTCTTCAACATATTCTCTCTGCTTCACTTTTTCTAATCAAGTAAGATCTTTGACTTACTTGCAGTTTCATCAAATAATTTTATAAGCAAAATCCAATCCCGCATTTTGCTAATTCCCACCCTCTGATGCAAATGGAAAGTATTTCTTCGAAACTCCGCGGACAGAGGACTATCGACTTATTAAGTGTATCCTTTTAAGATTAAATATGTTTTACTCTATTCCAAAGTGTTTATTAGAATGTTTTATAAACTATTTGCTTTTATTATAAGCTATATCTCCTATTTGGTTTTATCGAGATTTAACATCTGGTTGAAATTACTTTATAAATGTTAATTCTTTATTATTTATAACATACTTTCGCTTTATCATATTGGATCATTTTGGTAAATTTAATTGTAATCTTTACTTTAAATATATATATATATATATATATATATATATATACATGTATATATGAACATATATATATATATATATATATATACATGTATATATGAACATATATATATATAAACATATACACATATACATAGCCATATATATATATAGAAATGTATATGTACATATATACATATATATACATATATATGTACATATATATACATATATATACATATATATATACATATATACATATATATATACCTATACATATATGTACATATATATATACATATATATATACATAAACATATATATACATATATATACATATACATATATATACATATACATATGTATACATATTTATATACATATATATATACGTATATATGCATATACATACATATATAAATATATATTAATACATACATATATACATATGCATATATATACATATTTATACATATATATACATATATATACATATATACATAAATATATATATATACATATATATAAATATATGTACATATATATATAAATATATACATATATATAAATATATATATATACATATATATAAATATATATATAAATATATATACATATATATAAATATGTATATACATATATATAAATATATATATACATATATATAAATATATATATACAAATATATATATACATGTATATTAATATATATATACATATATATAAATATATATAAATATATATATACATATATATAAATATATATACATATATATATAAATATATATACATATATATTAATATATATACATATATCTAAATATATATATATATACATATAAATATATATACATATATATTCATATATATAAATATATATACATATATATAAATATATATATACATGTATATATAAATATATATATACATATATATATAAATATATATATATACGTATATATATGTGCACATATATATAAATATATATATGCATATATATAAATACATATATATACATATATATACATATATACATACATATATACATATACATACACATATATGCGCATATTTACATATATACACATATATATACATATATATATGCATATCTATACATACATATATATATACATATGTATACACATACATATACATATATATATATGTATGTATGTATGTATATAAATATATAAGAGAGATAGATAGAAAATTTTCGTACTTATTTCCCCCTTTACAAAAGTACATACTACACGTATATTTTATGAAAGGTCTGTATTAAATTTTGACAGTAAAAAACAGTTATAGCATAAAACTTTCTGGCATGCAAGTACAATTATCTCAAGAAAGTCTAAAACACAGGGAAATACATGATTAACACATTCGTAGTCGCATTCTATTCTTAGTCACTATCTTAACGCGCGAAATGCAAACTAAATCAGTTGTATTCTGTCCAACTAAGACATAAAATACATTGAAAATGGATACACCCAATTGGTTTTCATCGAATGATCGACTTGGGGTCAGGGTAGGAGTTTGATTAATTATTGGCTCTAAATTCCAGTTATTTGAAGGTAGGGGAACTGAAAATAGAAAAAATAGAAACTGTTGTAGATCGTCTTGGTGCGCTCCAGTCTATGTAAACTTTTTTCAGAATGTGTCAACTTTTAATCACTTCCGCCGAGTTAAATCGACACATTGTAAATACTAGCCACAACAACACCCAACGTAAGCACACACACATACACATGTCTCTCTTTCACACTATTTCTCTATCTCTTTATCCATCTCTATATAGAAATATAGAGATAAACAAAAGAGAGCGTCTATCATTAAACCGGCGTGCTCTAACAGTTATATTAAACCATTCTTAACTAGGAGATCGGTGTAAAATGAAGTATCTAATATAATGAAAAATAATTAGATACAGAATAAAGCTAATTGACAAGCTTTATTTCTGAGGGAATTATTAGGTTATATGTATAAGTAGATGTGGACATTTGTTTATATGAGGAGTTTTAACGTAAAACAGCATAAACCATTTTTTAATCGAAACATTAAACAATAAAGTAACAAATATTTTGAATTTAGACTTCGACAAGAAACCTTAATTTATTTCAAAGAAAAACAATTCATGCGGATATCATATGTTAAACAGTATTTTATGCGTCGTCGGGGAAAAACAGGTAACGCTTTTGTTGTGATATATTTGTAATTTTGGGAAAAGCGTTCATCGCGTTTTCATATAAAAATACCCACGTACATACATACATACATACATGCATACATGCATACATACATATATGCATACATACATGCATACATACATACAGATATGCACACACATACATATACATATATACACACATATATATATATACATGTATACATACACATATATATACATATATACATATATATACACATCTATATATACAAATATATATACATATGTATACACACATATATGTACACATATATATACCCATATATATACACATATATATACATATATATATACATATATACACACATGTACAGAGCAACTCTAACATGTTTTGATCTGAAACTATCTAAATACACCATGTCAGTAAATGTTAGGATGATCTCTGTGCTGACCTCGATAAGTATAAATAGAGCTACAATACCACTCGTTTATGATGGCCACTAAAATACCCCGTTATACGGGATCAAAAGACCTTAATTTTTTCTATTGATAAATTAAAGGAATTTTTATTGTTGTCTATTTCTGTTAGATTTTTTGTAAAAATGTTTAAGTTCGTATTGCTGAAATATTTTATTACGATTTACTGATACACTGTGTTCAGTTTTTCTTGGTTTGTTTAATCCATGTAACGTTTTATTTTTCTTCTTTTACTTTTCTTCTGGAATAAGCAGTGTATATTAATTTTTGACGTAACATGCATCTGTTATTAAGGTTCAGACCGATAGTAGGAATTCTAACTAGTAGGTTCTGTCATTACTTTAAATTACTATGCAATACATAATTTTAAAATATGCACAGTATAAGAACATCCGGATAAAAGTTACTATAATCTACACAGCATGAATGAAAAATAAACGGTTATTCAATTAGCAACACTATTAATGACTTTTAACAAACACGGCGTCTGTATTAGTTTCAATGAAGTTTTCATATAGCAAAACTCCGTGAGAGTTTTTAATGTCTGAAGTATTTTGGCACTTCAGTTTTGCAAATGACTCTTTATTGTTGCTTCCCTTTCCTCGTTTCTTGTTGACTTGTCTAGCTTGTCTCCCTGGTGCCCTTTGATCGGCACCAGTCGTCGTGCCAAGGTTGAAGATTAATCAATAATGTTGATTGCTTAATGATCAATGGAATCGATTTATGCATCAGTGGATTAGGTTGAAAGCCTTAACTCATCTTCTGTGCTGCGTCCGCCTTTGATTTCCATATTGATCTCCCCGGACAACTCAAAGTCTATAATAGCGTGTGAATAGCGGGTATACATACATACGTACATACACATATATTTATATCAATATATATATGGACACCAATTCATACACTTCAATTCGATTACCCGTGACTCGTTATTATCCATACGAGTATATTTACATATATACGTAGTTGTGTGTATGAATGTATGTATATATATATATATATATATATATATATATATATATATATATATATGTCTGCTTCTATTTGTCGATAACTTTCTGAATACTCGTACGAATGTCTGATGTTTTTAGTCCAGTTATGTTATATTAACAGTTATTCAATCTATTTGTTACATGAATATTGCAAATAATTTACTGTGTGAACGTTAATACTTATAAATGCACATATCTCGTATCTCTCCATATATATATATATATATATATATATATATATATATATATATAACACAAACTCCTTAAGTCTTTCATATACTATGCATACCCATGCGTAGGGGTGTCTATGAATTCAATTTTTGTGGCAGAAGGTGCGCAATCACCAACCACACCTCTCTTGAGTCAGCATTGTTAAATACTAGTGGCCAGTAAAGTGTATGTACATATCGACAGAATACAAATGCCGATATAAGCAGAGAGCACATACAATGCCTAGAATTCCCAAATGGTCACCATCTGATACCAACCAGGCTCCACGTTGCCTAACTTTGGTGATCTGAGTAGAACTGGCGTGTACCACGCGATTATGCCATACATATATATCTTCCACAGACGTAAAGTAATCTAAAGTAATCCACGTGAACTTTTTCGAACATTATTGCTAGGAATGAACGCTGTCCACACTACAATTTTCCAGTTTTTCCAACGGCTATCTTTTCCTTTACCTTTCGATGCTTTTCTTTGACCAAGAGCGGAGATCCGCTTGAAATATAAAAAAATAACAATAAAAATATTAAATACAAAAAGCAACATCGTTTTTCATGCTTTAAAAATCCCTAATAATCTTAAAATCGCTATCCTAAAATCATACGTGGACTTTTAATATAATATATATGTATATATATATATATATATATATATATATATAGTAATTTATAAAATATATATGGCGATTAAGCTACACTGAATATTCTGCGTTTCATCCAACTATAGGATTCGTCAGGCTTACTAGCTCTACCTACGTATTGAGCACTTTTGAAGTAAATACTTAAAGTTTACGCATAAATCTGTACTTTCGTATATTAAATTTATGTGAATAAATGAAGTAGTTATATATATATATATATATATATATATATATATATATATATATATATATATATATATATATATATATAAGTATCTATATACTACGAGGGAGGTTTCTAAAGTTCTACTTCCTCCTTATCAGCGCAAAAATTAGAGAATTCTGAATACGAGAGTGGTACCATAACACGAGCGATTTTTTTATTCTCCGTAAATTATTTTCGGCGCCATTTCAATACCCTTTGATTAGCGATTTAATGGGACATATTTGCTTCTGATATACGCCTATATCGATAGTTACTTTCTTTCACATTAAAATATATATGCAATTGTGACATGAATGTTGCATTTGATGAATGTATAAGTTCAATTTTCGTAATAATGCATTTTTCAATACACTACGTCCATACACGCTGAAAAATAGAAGGCATCACGTTTAACTCACTCCATATATATATATATATATATATATATATATATATATATATAATATAAAGCTGAATGTCTGTGTGTGTGTATGTGTGTGTGTGTTTAGTCAGGAATAGGCTCCTATATGGTTGACTATTTTCAAAAACTGATTACCTATAATGATAGAAGATGTATCGAGACACAGAAATGGGTATGTTTAATCTGGCAGAACAGTGGTTCGTTTAAATTGTGGGGTATGCGTTAGCGCCTGCTCCACAAAGTATGGAAATAAAAAATGTAAAAATTAAAAAAAAAAAAACGTTTACAAGTGTTTTTATACAGATGTACATGAGGATAATTTGATAAGTATGTTTCAACTTAAATAGGGATGGTATAATAAAATTGTGGAGTCTTCGTTCGCGCCTGTACTTCAGGGCAATCTGGCACAAACTTTAACAAATACATTTTATATCAATTTGCGTAAGTATACTTTGATAATTATGTTTCAGTTTGAAGAAATACGGTATAATAAAAGTATTGGTTGTTCGTTCGCGCCTGACCTTCCTAGAATGGAAATATGTCACAAAGTTTAACAGGTTTTTTTTTTAAATGGGTGAGGGTCCACAATAACACCTTAACTTTAATCTCAATTAACGTTAGCTTTTATTTATTTATTGAGTGCAATCATATTGTGTCGAATAGATTCACCTTATAAATTCTCGTTCTTATTAAAGTGAAAGCCAAAAGAATTCGGATCTTTAGACAATTCTCGACACAAATTTTGCATAATTTTGTTTTTCTTCTCCACTTGCACGTGGCACTCTTTCGAAAATAGATAAATAATAACTTTTTATCGTGTCAAAAGAAGGAAAAAATCTTGCTCACGTGATTATGTGTTATTTTAAAAGCATTTATATAACCGTTTTATTTTTATTTATATATCTGTTTAAGCTTTTTTTGTAAGTGTACTGAAAGGAATTCAGTTTATTACAAGTCTTTCTGCGTGTTCTTTACATTACAATAGTACAACCCTGCATCCGACGGCGCAATAATACACCGTTCTATACTGTAAAACTGAAACGAAGCTGTTCAGCTTGAAAAGGGCGCCATTTTCTTCTTATTCATATTTATATCGATCCTTTGCTTTAAAAACTAAAGTAATTACGTGTTTATTTTTTTAATATCCCATTTTGCTGTTTCGGATTATTTTACTAAAATAAGTAAAGCTTCATTTTTTTTAAAAATGTTTTTGTTTCCTTGTTTTCCGATATTTTATCGATATTATTTTGTAAGACGGTTTAGCAGAAAAGCCAACAAACGACTACTAAATATATATACAAGAAATAAATGTTACCATAGTCAATAAAAGTTCAGTTCATGTTTTTTTTTTGTTTTGAAATAGTTTTTAATGCTCACTTGAAATAATTTCAGCGAACCGAAATTAAAACGAAATTTGAGGCGATAACTACTTGAATGAATTTTTATATAAACTACACATAACATAATCAAATATTCCTCAAGCACAAAATAAAGGAAAACATTCAATATATAAATATTCCTTACGTTGACGGAACTCTCTTAAATTGTTAACACAGAATGCTCAGGTGCTCATCCTTCAAATTGAAAATGCGGGCCTCCATTTCAAAGTCGCTGCCATTTTGATTTTTTTAAACCGCTTCGTGAATTTAAAAAAAAAATTACAGACGACTTAAAAATACAAACCAATGAACTTTTCTATCATAAAAGTAACTTTTATTGACTATGATAAAATTTATTTCATGTATATTTATATCATTATATATATAACATTTTCTCTTTGTAAGGAAACGTTATTTTGTTGGTCACTCTTTGCTACGAATGGAAACAAAGTTGATATAAAAAATATATTTTCGCGAAAATTATCTTTATTTTCATCATATTTTGCTTAGGGTAAAATTTTTGAATATCCAAACCTATCTCTTTACAACCCCCTCCTTTTCATAACCTATCATACTTTCATCAATCACAGTCTATTTTCTGTAGGCTGTTTTTGAACCCAGTCAACGACGGTCACTTCTGCTAGTATATATATATAATATAATATGAAGCTGAATGTCTGTGTGTGTATGTGTGTGTGTGTTTAGTCAAGAATATATATATATATATATATATATATATATATATATATATATATATATATATATATATATATATATATATAAGCGAAGGAGCAAACTCACGGCCAATTTCAATCGAGAGAAACATCGCTGAAATTTTAACACCTTTTTTAACATCCGTCCATAGAAATCTAATGATTATTTCATCATGATCTATGCATGCGAGCTCAGCTGATCAACTTTTTATTTCAACGTTTCATAAAGTAGCTGACATAATTATGACAATAATATTTTGTAAATATCTATCGCACTATATATATATAATGCAAAAGGAAAAGTAAATATATATGTGCATCATATATAATTATATATATATACATTTTACTACTTCATTTACTCACATGAAATTAATATACGAAAGCATACATTTATGCGTAAACATTAAGAATTTACTTCAACATTGCTCAATATGTAGGTAAAGCTAGTCATTAAGTTATAATGAAACGCGGAATAGTCAGTGTAGCTTAAATGCCATATATATTTATCACATAATATATATATGATATAATATATATATGTATATATATATATATGTGTGTGTGTGTGTGTGTGTGTGTGTGTGTGTGTGTGTGTATACGATCATGGATGCCCGGCGTTGCCCGAATATTTGGATGTGTATGTTGAGCAAAAAAAAAAAAAAACAGAAAGTGGTAGTTGGAAGGCAGGCTCGAACTCGTACTGCAAAGGAGAAAAATAACTGGGAAAACACCTGACGTCTTGGCGGTTACGGTCACTTACAAACCTGAAGTGACTCATGTTTAATTTAAGGCTAGACAATCGAAAAGAGAGGATGACTTACAAAAATATCGGCGAAAAAAGCGACCCCGTTTGTAGAAAAGTGCGCATTTAAAGGTGAAGATATTAATGTTTTTAGCCAAGTTTTCGATATTTGTCGTATGAAAGGTCGACCTTTAAAACGATACTGATCTTGGAAAAATGCGTCGGTTCTGTCGAAAGTTGTAGGCAGAGATGCAAACGTACATGCATACATTTATATTGGTAACTAAAAAGTTTAAAACCAAACCGATGAAAAAGCTTGACCTTTCTCTGAATACCCTTTATGTAAAATTTCAAATGTTTAGACCAAAAATTGTCTGAGTAATTTGGTATAGACCGCAGAGGCCAATTTTTTAAAAACTTTGACCTCTATTATGACCCCTTAAAATGTATTTTTTGGGCTCAAATCAAGTTATTAAGTTCGATCCATGGTAAAGGAACCTATATCTAAAATTTCAAGTGTTTAGACCAAAACTTGGCGGAGGAGTTTGGTAGAGTTTTCAAAGGTCATATCGCTGAACGTTGAAGCCTGTACCAGCCAAGTTTCTGGCCGAAAACCGATCACATAGATTTTCACAAAGAGTAATATCGTATGGAAAGGTAGAGTTCTCAAAGGTCAAATCGTTGAACTCTAACCACTTAACAGCTAAATTTCTAGCCGAAAACCAGTCATATCGATTTTTCCAAATCTCATTACCCTGTATATCAAATTTCGAGTTTGTAGACTAAAAATTGACAGAATTATTGCGTAGAGAAATGAACACACACAGACAGATACACACACAGATACACAGACACGTTCACTTTTATAGATATACTAGCATTTCAGCCCGGCGTTGCCCGGGTGTTTGGATGTGTATGTTGAGAAAAAAACAGAAAGTGGTAGTAGGAAGGCAGGCTGGAGCCCGTACCGCAAAGTAGGAAAAGAACGGGGTAAAATCTAACGTTTATGCTGTTACGACCACCGCCAAACCGGAAGCGACATCTTTTAGAATTAAAGCTAGACAATCTAAAGCAGAGTATTACTTTTAAAAATGTCGGCGGAAAAAGTGCCCCCCGTAGAATATTGCCTAGTTGAAGGAAAAGATATTAATGTTTTTAGCCAATGTTTCGATATTTGTCGTATGAACGTTCGACCTTTAAAACGATACTGATTTTTCTAAAATTCATCGCCTCTATTGGAAGTTTAAGGCAGACATGCAAACATATATATATGCATACATTTATATATTGGTAACTAAAGATTTTCGACCCAAACTGATGAAAAAGCTTGCCCTATCTCTGAATACCCATTACGTAAAATTTCAAATATTTAGACAAGAAATTGTCTGAGTAATTTGAAAGAGACCGCAGACGTCAATTTTTTTTAACTTTGACCCCTATCATGACCCCTTAACATTTATTGTTTTGGGCTCAAATCAAGTTATTAAGTTAGATCCATATCCAATGAGCCTATATCTGAAATTTCAAGTGCATAGACCGAAAATTGTCGGAGGAGTTTGGTAGAGTTCTTAAAGGTCAAATCGTTGCACTTCGAACCCTTAATCGCCAAATTTCGAGCGAAAATCCGATCACATCGATTTTCCTAATCTCAGTACCCTGTATATAAAATTTCGAGTCTGTAGACTAAAAATTTATTGCGTAGGGAAATGTACACAGACAAACCTACAGGCACACAGACACGTTCACTTTATATATATATATATATATATATATATATATATAGAGAGAGAGAGAGAGAGACTAGCATGGGTTTCCGGCGTTGCCCGAGTATTTGGAGGTGTATGTTGAGCAAAGAAAAAGGAGTCAATTATTTTAACTTTGACCCCTATTATGACCCCATGACATTTATTGTTTTGGGCTCAAATCAAGTTCTTAAGTTAGATCCATGTTAAAAGAACCTATATCTAAAATTTCAAGACTTAAGACTCCAAGTTGTCGGAAGGGTTTGGTAGAGTTCTCAAAGGTTTAATCGTTGAACTTTGATCCCTTAAAAGAAAAATTTTTGGCAGAAAACCGATCACATTTTTATCTTAACTGATACGACGAAGTGGTCGGATGATCCTAGAGGAGAAAGAACGGAACATGAACACAGCTCAGGGGAAGTTGAGAGAAAAAGGTCTAGGAGGCTTGCATATTGACCTGTAGTATCGGGCACACGGGTGGGCTCGCGAACAATCTGAGTGAGGTCATAAGCAATGGCAAAATCATGACCAAACCTCCCCTCATCGTTCGTCTTATTTGAGTGGGTCAGCCATTCCACGTTATGGACGTTGAAGTCACTACATATGTGGATGTTAGCCGTGGGGTGTGCAGACAGGATGTGGTCTATTTTCTCTGATATGCTCTTAAAGATAGTAACCCCGTTGTTGTGGGGCCGATAGAGGGCAAATATAAATGCAGTGGTGTAATCAAGTGCAACCCGGAAGCACATATATGATAAATTAGGATATTCTCAAGAGATATCCCTAAGTTTTAAAGAATTTGCAGTCGTTTCGGCTCTTATAATATAATCAGTAATAGTTTCGGCTTCCATTCGTTTTAGAGAGGTCAGTTCAGTGTATAAAGAAATAATTTTGGGTTTTTTTTATAAATAATGCTCTCTCAATATGTTTAATGCTTTGCAGCCATGGTCCAGGGCTTCTCTCATTACCAGTGATAGACTTCGGTCATCTAAACACTGTATTAATTCCGCAAAGACAGTTGCGTTCTTTTCAATGACGTCGAGGTTGTTTCTGTTTTCAGGTTGTGTTTGAAGCACTTTGTGTAGCTTTTGTATTCGTAGATATCCTAGAAATTTAACTTGCCACAATTCAAATTTTGATTCGGATCCATCGAAATAAAGACGCGGGCTGGGCGCATAACCTCTAGAAGTGTAAGCCATGTTTAGTATCAGAACAGTTCGGTGGTTCGTTGTTCTGAACATGTCTTGAGAGGTGACTGGTTTGCAATAGACAGAACAGGTTCCGATGGTTCGTTGTTACACACAAGTCCTGAGATGTGACTGGTTTGCAGTAGACAGTTCCACAGAGCAAAATATTCTTACCGTGTTGAGACGGAAAAAAATGTGAAATTGCTACAGAAAAGGTTTAATATTTATGGAGCAATTCTGGTTTCTGATTGCTTGGTAGCAGAATGTAAATCAATTCGATTCGTCAGTTCCTAGCAGCATCGTTTATATGTAGAATCGTCCGACTGTGTGGGATCATGCTCCATTATACGTCGTTATGATGGGGTGTGTCTCCTAGCGGCTTCAGCTGCAGCGAGACAGGGTAGTAATACTCGTCAAGGATCCGTTCTTGACACTCAGCCCAACACCTGGGACTGAGGTACACCGCCTGGGTACTACCTAGGAGGTCCACCCTCCCAGGCCTTGCCACCGGGCTTTCTAGTGGGGCAAGTTAATATCTTGTCGCCTGAGGCGCCCCTACCGGGGAATGCCGACGGGGGAGCCCAGGACATTTTTGATGAGGCAAGGGTGCCCCTCCTTTAGGGGAGCTTGCTTATTTCCACCTTCCTGCCTTGTGCCATATTTTGGTGAGGTGGACACCAAATAAATAGCTACCCCATTATACGTTCAAAATATTGCAACACACACACACCCACACACACACACACACACACACACACACATACATATATATATGTATAAACTGTTAGTAGCAAGATTTACTCTTGATTTTGGCAGCTTAATAATTCTCGCTTTTTTTTTATAATTCTTTACTACTTTCATTCCATGATCGAAGTTTTAGAAATAAATGCGAGTCACTGCTGTTTTTATTTTTCGCGTCAAAATCTATCTTACACTCTTGAGTAGCAGGTATCGAGATTAGTATTTGCTTTTAACTTTTTATTATCAATTGTCTTTCTTGTTTGAAACGATTTCCATAAAAAATGTTTATTTTTTGGAAAGTGAATCTGCACTTGTCTGGCGTTAAACCTTTAAATTCCCGTTATCCCACGGTAATTATTTGGTAGCCCTGAGGTACATCTCGCTAAAGGAAGTAAAATGTGAGTTCGTGGATGGACCCTAACCTCATGACCGACAGAAATTGTTGCTTTACACTGATGCTTGCGTTAGCATGAAACACTATTGCCTGTGGGTAAAAATTAATAATTATTCTTTCCTTATAATTCTCACTCTCTCTTTCTCTCTCTCTTTCATATGTATATATATATATACATATATATATATCTATATATATATATATTTCTTGTTCCAAATGTACATAAGTTTTTTCATTTATAAGTACCTAAAAACTATATATAAAACTAGATCTAAGCAATCATCAGAACTAATGAGTACCTCTTGGACTAATCTCACAAGGCGGTCGGATAAATCTCGACAGGGGCAAGCTGTTGGCATTAATAATCCAGAAGTATGAACTCCTTTCGAAGTGGCAAATAAGACTTGTTCGGCCGAAAATAATTTTAATATAACTCCCTGGGAAGCTTCATTATATAAAACATGAAATATCTAAAGAACGTGTAATATCTAAAGAATATAAATCAACGGTGACTAAATCAAAATATCCTGTACTTAATCATTCTAAAGAAGATTTTTCGTGTAATTTGGATTACCTGTTGTTCTGTAAAAATTGTATCTACAATACGTCGAGGAAACCGTAATGCATTTGAATTAACTCATGAATTTACATAGAACTAGTACTAAGAGGTATATCCATGCTGTTAAAAACTTTCAAGAAATATGTAAGCAGTCGTCTTTTTGTGTACAAATTATTGAATAATCTAAAGTAACAACTATAATAGTTCAGGATCTAAAATACGACCCTAGTATCTAACTCTGTCCCGTGGGGAGACATTGTAAATAGGAACTATAGAAACGACATATTAAAAAAGCGGCAGGATAAGAAAGACGACATATTTTTCTAATGCGATTAATTTACCATATTGTTTAAATCTTAAAGTTAAGAAAAAAAACAAGAACATTCAGAAGATGTAGGTCGATTATATCCAGCATTGGCTCGCTACGGTATTAGAGATAGAACTTATGTTAATAGAAACAATAGACTCAGTTATTTCATGCAAGGAATTCTTTTAAAAGGAAAAACTAAAGATATAACTACCAAAGAGTCTGAGTTTGCCAGTTATCTTAGGAAACTCCTTAATCAAACAAAAAAGGTTTGGAAGGAAATAGCAGCTGAAATAATATTACAAACGGATGCGATTTATAGTAAACAGTACTTCAGACTGCGGAAGGTATAAAGATCTCTAGTTATGGTATAGATGGACCTGTCTTCTCAATAATTAAATCATTTCTTTCTGATAGGTTCATAAGAGTAGTAGTTGAGGGGCAAAAATCAGAAGCTCACAGTATTAATGCTGGTGTCCCTCAGGGGTCCATCCTGGGCCCAACTCTTTTCCTGATCTACATTAATGATCTTCCAAATCACATCCTTACATCATTTGTAGACATTTATGCTGATGACACTACCATTTATGGTAGCACATCTAAGACAGTAAACGACTAAGTTCTCTCCGATTCTCTCTCCTCCGATCTTGAGCACGTGGTACAATGGGGAAAGGAGTGGATGTTTACTGTTAATGCATCTAAAACCAAGCTTCTCTCTTTACATCATCAACATTATGATCAACATCTGGCATCAATTGAAATGAATGGCTCTCGTCTTCAGGAGGCCTCAAGTTTTGACAAGCTTCTGGACTTGACCATTACTCCTGATCTTAAATGGATCACGTACATCAAATCTGTTGCCAGGGCCGCTGGAAAAATGGTGGGATCTTTCTATCGATCCAGTAGATATCTCACTGCTGATGCTATTCTCTATCTATATAAGAGCCAGGTACGTCCAAGGATGGAATACTGTTGCCACATATGGGCAGGAGCTGCTAGAAAGGACTTGTTCTGCCTTGATAGAGTTCAAAATAGACTTCGTAGCCTCGTAGGAGATGTACTTTTCTCTTCTCTGCAACCTCTATCTCACAGAAGAGATGTTGCGAGTTTGTCTCTGATGTATCGTTATTTTCATGGAAAGTGTTCGACTGAGCTTCAGTCTATGGTCCCCACTCGCCAAACTTTCACAAGAAACACTCGTCTAGCTGAAAACACTATCAATAATCCCCCCATTCTTTATCTGTGCCTAAACCTAAACGTAGATTCCATAACAAAGCTTCTTTCTTAGAACTGCACGCCTGTGGAATTGTCTTCCGTTTGCCTGCTTTCCGGCTGACTACAATATGGTTGTCTTCAAGTCGAATGTAAACAAGTTCTTGATGAGCCGTTCCATATAAGTTAACAGATTTACCGAATTTTCATTACTAATGATTACTATAGTGTCCAATTTCTACTGTACATATTTAACCCTTGTCCTTGAGTGGCCTCTTGGCCTCGATAATGTGGTGATATCTGTGTAAAAAAAATAAAAAATAAACCCAGAAATGTCTGTGTAGTCTTTAATGATATAAATTTACCAAAAGTATTTAATAATCGAAAAACATGCAATTACTACCAAACGAGCTATATACTACAAGAGCAACACTCAATATTTGCATAGAAACTAGGGCCAACCATACGTTACAATCAGTTCAATTACAAAAAAGAAAAAAATAATAAACTAAGCGACAGAACAAACAGATATAAATTATATTACATATATTCCTAAATGTGTATGTAATTCCCTCTCCTTTATGTAATAGTGGGATAAAAGATATGATTACAGGTGTTACAGAAAAATGACAGTCCCTTTCCATGTAAATAAGAAGAACATTAGATAAATGAAAATGAGATTAGGATACACCGAGACTCGAACCTTGTAAGCAAGGTTGGGAGATAGAATGTTAGAAATCGGAATGGTAAAAAGGCATACTGCTAAATTCTATTATAGATAGCTAGATATTGTTTATATCGTGAAAAGAATTGATCGTTTATTCTTTTACAAAACTTAATATTAAAAATGTCAGCTAAAAAGAATGAACAATACAAATTAAAATGCATTGTTAAAAAATAGGTTAGTTAAGCATCTTTGTTGTGAAAAGTGTGTTAGGAAATGCCTGTGTAGCCAAGTGAATTGGACACGTTTTGGAAACACACTTCTGACGTCATAGCAAAAGGGGAATTCTCAATATAGGAGCTAGAGTTAGTAAGATCAGCATAGTTGGGGCAGAACAGTTGAGTTTGCTAGTCAGCAAAGATCAGGAGAACCAGTTAGTTGGCAGACAGTGGTCAGCTGCCCTTCGGAAGCGAAGGGTAGAAGATTAAACTATGTAGATCCCGAATGTGAATTCTTGACGTCATCATAATTCGTCCGGTCAAATGAAATAAAGAATCACTATTGATATTTTGTAACTGTTGTCACGTGTCGTCATTCCACAAATTAAAAGGTAATGTGAATGTATCTGTTAACCATCTTATTATGAACATTGTGTAACCCTTCCAAGAGTATGTATCTCTCCTCCTCTCTATATGTGTTCTGAGAAATATAAGAACTGTGCATCTATCACCTTCTCTCCTCGCTAATATATTTTATAAGAAACAGAACAGAACTGTATATGTATAAATGTCTCTCCACTCCCTCTCATCATCATCATCGTCGTTCGTGTATTATATGGTCCTAATATGAATTTCCCATCATATCCCTTTTAATATGCACCCCTATGCAACATACACTTATTTGGTGCTCGTTTTCCAGTGCTCGAATGCAAGGGTGTGGAAAAAAAAACGAATCTCGTGCATACCACGAAAACACAACAAAAGGGCTATTAAAATAAGACACAACGCGAAAACATAAACAAAGAAGAAAAACCTATACGAAATACACATATAGCCAATGAAAAAGAGTAAAACATGCTCTATCAGATGAAATAAAAATGTGTTTAACAAAGAAAAGAGACGATCTTCTCCAAGAAAAAAGGGCAATAATTGAATAAAAACAAACACACACGAAAACGTAAATACGAAGGTTTTAAGGTACTTTTGCATAAAACATGATGAAATACAGACATGAACACAGATAATGTGAAAAAGAAGAAAGAAAGTATACATTTGACATACACACAAGTAGAGAAATTGGGGTCCTTTATTATTGTGAAATTTAGATCAATGTGTCAAAGTTGGAATTGTTGAAAATTGTTTTTCGTAACTGTCAATCAAAAAAGCATTTTTCACAAGAGTCAAAAGTCGCTTGCAGAAACTTTTGACAACAAAGACTTCTCAACTAACCTATTTTTTAACCTACCCTATTTTTAACAATATATTTTTAATGTGTATTGTTCATTCTTTTTAGCTGAAATTTTTAATATTCAGTTTTGTAAAAGAATGAACAATCAATTCTTTTTGCAATATAAACAATATCTAACTATTTATAATAGAATTTAGCAATAGACCTTTTTACCATTCCGATTTCTAACATTCTATCTCCCAACCTTGCTTACAAGGTTCGAGTCTCGGTGTATCCTAATCTGATTTTCACTTATCTAATGTTCTTCTTATTTACATGGAAAGGGACTGTCGTTTTTCTGTAACACCTGTAATCATATCTTTTATCCCACTATTACATAAAGGAGAGGGAATTACATACACATTTAGCATACGTTGGTGAAAAAGCCATTTTTGTGTTCATAGTTGAACTTTTCAGCATGTCCATGGGGTTTTTAAAGGGACAATTCCAAGAATATGTATCTCTACTCCTCTCTATGCGTTCTAAGAAATATGAGAACTGTGCATCTATCACCCTATCACCCTCAGTATATATATGAAGTTCCAAGCATCTCATTACAGAACTGTATAAATGTCTTCTCGTCAGTCTTTTCTGTCCCCTCATCATTGTTTTATATGCCCTCCGTCTCTCTTCAGTAGGAGTCCTCCGTCATATCCCCTTAATGAAACCCCATGCAACACAACACACGTAATCCAAATATAGTAAAAAAAATCGAAATCTTTGTTAGGCGAGAGCGCCCCTACTTCAAGGGAGCTTGGTTTACACCCTATTTCTCGCCATTGTGGTAGGCAGCGTTTAAATATCTATCAATTTTAAATGGGTATAGACTTCCTGCTACTTCAGTTGCTTGGGGATCGGTTAAATAAAGTACCAGTCAAGAACCCGTTCTTGACAATCAGCTCTACAGCTGTGGTGAACGAGATTTGGTATCACACAGGTGGTCAACCTTCCCAGGCTTTGATACCCGGCTTTCGGGTGGACTAAGTTCATTGGTTGCTGTCTGAAGCGTCTCTGGCCTGGGAATAGCGACGCTGATGCTCAGACAATTTTAACTAAGCGAGATTGAAACGCTTTTAATATAGCTTTCTTGACATCCCATTTTCCCGACCTTGTCTCACATAATTTTGATGTTAGCAGCGTTTTAATATCTATACATTTTGAATAGGTAGAGTCTCTTGGCTACTTCAGTTGCTTGGAGGCTTGGTAGATAAAGTTCCAGCCAAGGATCCGTTCTTTAAAATCAGCCAAACATGTGAGGGCCAGGTACTAGCCCAGTATTATTCGATTGAGTACGCCGTCTGGGTATCATCCAAACGGTCCATTTTCTTAGGCTTTGTCCCCCCCAGCTTTTTGGTGGAATATGTTTATTGTTTGTTGCTTTATGCACCCCGGACAGGGGAATAGAGACGTGGAGGCTCACGCAATTTTTGCCAGGCAATATATATATATATATATATATATATATATATATATATATATATAAACGATGTCCATGTCAGCATGATGTGACACAAGATTAGGAAACTGGGGTATCAAGAAAGCTTCGATAAAGGAGGGAATACTTTATGGGAGCGTTCCTGATACCACACTTGTGTCACAACATGCTGACATGGGGAGCGTATATATATATATATATATATATATATATGTGTGTGTGTGTGTGTGTGTGTGTGTGTGTGTGTGTGTGTGTGTTGAATGGGTAGAATCTCTTTGCTGCTTCGCTTACTATGAGATTGGCTAGATAAAATTCTAGTCAAGTATCCGTTCTTGACTAGCAACCCGACATTTGCCAGGAATTAGCCCAGTAACTGTCAGACTGATGTCAGACTTACATACGCCGTCTGGGCATTACCAAAGGAAGAGGGCAATCCTCCCACGCTTTACAATCCGACTTTCGAGTATAATCATTTATTTCTTGCTGCTTAAGACATTACAAAGTAATTTTTAAGAAGCAAAATTCCCCCTATGTAAGGGAAGCTTGCTTGGCACTTTCCTTTCCTGACCTTGGTTTACATAATATAAAGATATGCAGCGTTTATATATCTTTCCATCTTCAATAAGCAGACTCTCCTTGCTGCTTCGCTTGCTTAGAGGTCGAGTAGATAAAGTACTAGTAAAGAATCCGTTATTGACCATTAGCCGTTGTGTCGCGGGGCCAAACTGAAATACGTCGTCTGTGTATCAACTGGTAGGGCCACCTTCGCAAGACTTACCACCAGGCTTTTGGGTTGGATAAGTTTATTGCTTGCTGCTTGAAGCGCCCCGACACAGTAGTGGCGACAGATATGCTCAGCCAATGTTTCTATGCAAGAGGCCCTCTCTTTTAGGGAAGCTTTCTTGCCACCCCACTTTCTCGACCTTGTGTCATATAATGCTGAGGTGGGCAGCGTTTAATATCTATCTTGCTGCTTTGGTTGATTAGGGACCGGGTAGATAGTGTACCAGTAAGGAATACTTTCTTAACAATCAGCCAGACAAGCGCGGGGCCAGGAGCTGACCTAGTACATTTCAGATTTAGATACGCCGTCCCGGTATCAGCCAGGAGGTCTAGACCAAGTTTATTGCTTGCTGCCGGAGACGCTTCGACCTTCGAAATAGTGAATGGAGTACTCAAGGAAACTTTGCTAGGAAAGACTTTAAGGGAGCTTGCTTGACACTTAACTTTTCCAGTCCCGACTCACATAATGCTGGAGTTGGCAGTGTTTAAATATCTATAAATTTTGAATGGGGAGAATCTCCTTGCTGCGTTTACTGCTTGGAAACTGGGTAGATAAAGTACCAGTCAATAATCACGTCTAGACAATCAGCTGGACGGGTTAAGGGCCAGGAATTGGCCCAGTGCCTGTCAGACTGAGGTACATCGTCTGGGTATCACCAAAGTGTCTATTTTTCCAGACCTTTCTACCCGACATTCATTGGGGTTAGTTTATTGCATGCTGCTTTAGGCGCACCAACCCGGGAATGCCAAACAGGGTCCTTATGCATTTCTATAGGCAAAAGTGCGCCTGTTTAAAGGGAGCTTGCCTAACACTCTACTATCCTTACTTTGTTTCACATAATGCAGGTGGGCAATGTCGTAATATCTATCCATTTGCTCGAAGATTGCTCGAAGACCGGGTAGATAAGGTACCTGTCAAGAATCTGTTTTGGATAATCAGCCCGAGAGGTGCGTGGCCTGAAACAGGCCCAGTACATGTTGGACTGAACTACGTTTTCTGGGTATCACCCAAGGGGTTCACCTTCCATGCCTTGCCACCTGGCTTTCGGATGGGGTAAGGTTATAGCATGCTGCCAGAGGTGTGTCTGGTCGCGGAGTGCCGATGGGGATTGTTAGAAAATTTTTTGCGAGGCAAGACTGCATTTTCTTTAAGGGGTAATTGCTTGACAATCCGCTTTGCCGTAATTGTGTCACGTATTGCTCAAGTGTACAGCGTTACGATATCTGCCAATTTAGAATTATTGCTGATCCTTTTGCTTAAATATCAGGTAAATAAAGTAGCAGTCAAGATTCCGTTCTTGGCATTCAGCCAGACAGCTGCGTTGACAAAAACTAACTCAGTACCTGTTAGACTAGTAAGATACTAAGTCAGGGTATTCCTGAGACGCACCGATCGAGGAATGCTGACGGCGATGCTCAGGCAATTTTCGCTAGTCAAAAGTGGTCCACCTTTAATGGAGCTTGCTATACACCCCACTTTCCCGAACTTTTGACACGATGCTGAGTCGACAGCGTTTAAATATTTTTCCATTTTGATTGGATAGAGTCTCCTTGCTGTTTCGGTTGCCCGAGACAGGTAGATAAAGCACCAGTCAAGAACCCGTTCTTGAAAATCAGCCCGACAGATGTGCCAGAAATTGGTTTACTGCTTGTTGGACTGGGGTAAGCCGTCTGGGTATCACACAGGATTTCCACTCTCCCAGGCCATTCCATCTGGCTTTCAGAGGGGGTAAGTTTATTGCTTGATGCTTGAGGCGCTCCGACCGGGGGATACTGACGGGATGCTCAAGTAATTCTTTCTAGGAACAAGTGCTCTTTATTAAGGTGAGCTTGCTTGACCGACCTTCTGTTACATAATGCTGATGGTTGGAAGCGTTTAAATATCTATTCATTTTGAATCTGGAGAGAAGGTCACGTGTCACAGGTAAAGAAGAAATTGATTTTGATAGCATGAATAATGTCGCCAAATTAATTTTCAGCAAGAAATTCGAGACAATATTTTTTTCTTAAGATTAAAGGAAGTGGTGTTTGATCAACACTGCTGAGGAACCATGATTTAATATGCTTTTTATTTTGTTGTTAAATTCCCGAGAAAGCAAGTTGATACAGCGATTAAGGTGTGTAAATGATTACTGACTAAAACTTTTTCAAAATAATATATATGATAATAATATAAAAAATAGAATGCTTTTATATAGTTTAAAGTTTACAAAACTTCCAAGACTATTTATTTATGTTTCTATTTTCAGAATATATTGATGTAAGAGGGGAGTATCGGTTGAAGAGTTCTTTGTATGGGTATCAAACACAGTCCCCTATTATTAGTCTTGAAACCGACATTGCCGATGCCTTTAAAATAGAATGTTTAAATTTCAACGTTATTTCATGCGGTTTACGTAGCCGAATGGATGCGATCCTCACTAATGAGGCAAGAGATGACTTTTATCGCCGGGTTCGAATCTATCGACTGGTGTTAATCGTGACACCCTGTACTGAGGATTCCTGAAAGGATTAAACACTGGTGTGTGTGTAGGTATTTAATAATTATGATAGTAAATAATTATATACATATATATATATATATATATATATATATATATATATATATATTTATATATATATATATATATATAGTAAGTTATAAAATGTATATGGCGATTAAGCTACACAGAATATTCCGCGTTTTATCCACTCTAGGCTTCTTCAGGCTTATGCGCGAATTCTGTGGTTGTTTGTCCGATAAATGCATGTTCATCAAATAGGCCTTTGTCCGATAAATGCATGTTCATTGGCTGATAGGAAGGGCGCGGTGGATACTAGAAAGCTGATTGGCTAACTAAAATCTCAATAGAAGATGCGCATATAAAAACGACAAACAACAACAGAATTTGCGCATAAGCCTGAAGAATCCTAGAGTGGATGAAACGCGGAATATTCAGTGTAGCTTAATCACCATATACATTTCATAACTTACTCGCTAGCTCTACCTACGTATTGAGCACGTTGGAAATAAATACTTAAAGTTCACGCATAAATCTATACTTTCGTATATTAATTTTATGTGAGTAAATTAAGTACTTATATATATATATATAAATATCCCTTTTTCTCAATTTCTTATCAGTTTGTTCAAGCTGGAGATGGGGCATCCTATCAGATTCTGAGATTCACTCACTTACTCAGATATTTCAAATTGACAGATATTTCTAGAGACTATGACTGTTCCTTTAAGTTCATTTATTTGAATCTATTTCATCGAGTATATTTGCAAGGTTGTTTTATGAGATTCTATAAGTAACCTGGCCTAACATGTATTCTTTTTTATCATGAGACAGTGCCTAAAATCCTCGAATACCTAAAAAAAAAAAAAGTATAGCTTTTGTTCAAACATATTCTGCCTCGTTTTTATATTTTCTTGAATAGATTAAAACAACTTTTCTGGTGAACATAATCAACAATGAAATACGCACCAAAGGTAGGACCGTCGAGAAGCTGAACCCGCATAACTCGATTACAGCGAAATTGATTGCTTCTGACGTATTTAACTCCGTACTTCGCCCGAATGTTCCGTTCTTCATGTACACTCTTTCAACCCTGGGTAATACCCGCGATCCCTTATCGTTTGGTAAAAGATGGAAAAGTGAACTCTAGACCAAGAACGCCATGAAAAGCTGATCCTGAGAGGACTTCACCAATCATATATTCCAGTCAGCCTTCCCGTCTTTCGCTGCCACACTGAGACGTAACCCTTGGCATTATGCCAATATTCGTATTTTTTTCTTCAATATAGATTCTGGTGCGAGTTGTAATGTTCATGAATAAAAGACTAGTTCTTCAAACTAAGTTTGCGATTCTACAAACGTCTCTTCGTTATGACCGTCGTAACACTTATTACGAATTCAATCTTGTGTGCGGATGAATTTAATGCCGATGCTATCGTTCCAATATAAGATCCTTACTAGGCGGTCACACTACGACTATCAGCTTTATATATGCAGATTATATGCTAAAACTGACATCATATGTGTATGAACGTGTACATATGTATGGATATTTCAATATACATGAATTAAGTAGCAATTATTATGATATATACATATCTATTGAAATATCTGTAAAAGTAACAGATTCTTTAAAAGCATTAATAAAAATATGTAAATATATTCTTACCTTCGGTAGTATCAAATAAGTATAAATATATATATATATATATATATATATATATATATATATATATATATATTCCTTTTCCTATAACTCTTATTCACCATTCAAATAACATTTTCAATATACGTGCTGAAAAGTAAAAATGCTTGTTTGTTCACAGCTGAACATTTTTGCTAACTGCATTTTATTTCCTCATATGATATGACCCATTATTGAAAATCCATGGATTAAGGAAATTAACATAATTTTTCTTTATATATTCCTTGTTTACAACAATAAATTATTAGCTGAAATATATGTCTTTATATTTTGATTTACAGAATTTAACTGTAACCATTAAACTTATATATTGCTCTATTGTTTAAATATTGAGCTTTACCTTTTTGGCTAGATACATCCTGAATATATTACCTCAATGTAATACCAGACAGGATAATTCATTGATCTTTACCTGTATATATATATATATATATATATATATATATATGTATATATATGTATATATATATATACATATCACTTTTTAAAAACACCGAACGTAGTGTCATAATTAATTGCTGAGAGTTTATTTTTTTAAGTTTAAACATAAACCATTAAAAAGAAACTTTCGAAAATACCAAAATACACTTCAAAGTATATTTCTCCTAAGCATAATTTTGATAAAGAGGATAAAGAAATTCTCAGCAATTAATTATGACATAACGTCCGGTTTATTTAAAAGTGTTATAAAATTATGTACCCATGAAAATCTTAAATGTATATATTTATTGGAAATTCTCTTAAACATTCAATTACATAAATTCTCTATAAGTTTTTGTTGGCTTTCTTATAGGATGATCGTCTAAAGTTAACTGTTCCGTGTAATTTTAATCATGCAGGTATTCTACATGATTCATACTTTTGTAATATTTGTGTAAAAAGCTTATAGTAAACAAAAGACTTGTCTATCTATATTTATGTTTATTAAAATATTTTTGTCTACAAAACTCCTTAATCAGTTTTTGGTCGACATACTTGAAACTTACTATATAGTGGATTCGAATCAATGCGAAACTTTATATTTGGGTTTTTGCCGAGAAAAATTGGGGCAAAAGTGTGGAAATTAAAAAAAATAGAATTTTCCAGGTGAAGATCGAACGACGGCATTGAGAATATGAATGCATAACATAATAGCCATTTGTTCATGTTCTTTTTTTAGCTCAACCAAAAATAAATCGTAAGCTAAATGTGTTCGTTTCAATTCCCTGTCCTGGCGTACGAGTTATTTTTTAAGTTTTTTTTTTTATTTTTATTATTACTATATAATATAAAGACAAATACTAAATCCGTATTAATTAAAATATCATATTTAATCGTATTTTACGACCGGGCAATGCCGGGCGACGTACAATATTAATTGTCTGTATTTTTGAGATGAGGTGTTTTCATTGATTGAGATTGTCGGACTGACTTCCTCATCTTGGTTGTTATTGTCACAACGTTTCGGCCGTTTTTCCCTCCGGCCTTAGTCAGGTGTTTTGTATCGAACTGGGGAACTCCTAACAAACGGTTCCCCAGTTCGATACAAAACACCTGACGAAGGCCGGAGGGCAAAACGGCCGAAACGTTGTGACAATAACAACCAAGATGAGGAAGTCAGTCCGACAATCTCAATCAAAGTATATATATATATATATATATATATATATTTATATATATATGTGTGTGTGGGTGTGTGTGTGTGTGTGTGTGTGTGTGTGTGTGTGTGTGTGTGTGTGTGTGTAGTCTGTTTATTATACAAACATTATTGGTTACATATGGGCATACATGTGTCAGTGGAATCCCAATTCAGAAAGAACACTTCTTCACACAAAAACAGAATTAATATTGAAACGGGTGTCAAAATTGCATTTGTTTTTATAATATATTTGGGCGCGATATACATTCCGAGTAAAATTGAGTTGTATACTTTGTGAATGTCAGAAGTGAGTTTTTTTTTAGGTATGATGAGGGAGAAGAGAATATTGTTTCCCGTGTTTACGCCGTCATTAGTAGAGGTTATAGGTGATTAGTTTTACACGTGATTTGAAATCTCCCATACTCTGTGTTGTTTTTATGATTGTATATCTATGTAGTGATGACTTCAATTTCTTTTGGACAAGTGTTATTTATATTCATTAATTAATTTTTGTTTAATTTTTATCTCTCGTTTTTTTATTCGTTATATCTTTTTCTAGTTTTCAGAGTAGAAATGAGGGTGGAGATGTATGCTGTTTAATATAAAAAAAAGCTGTTGAGCGTATGGAGGTGTAAGAATTATATTACTCTGGCGGTTACTTTCCTTGCTTTGATCTAAAGTACTTTTTATATTCCTATCGTCATTACTCTCTATGTTAGGTTGTTTTAAGGTTGTACTTTCTTTATGCCGATGACTCCATATTGATAAGTGTTTACATTTTTTGTTTTTTCTTTATTTTTTGTTTATTTTATATATATTTTAATTTACTTTTTTATTCTTCGCTATCTGTCATTCCTTCATTCGTTTTAGCTTTTCGGGTTACATATTGATTTATTTATTTGTTTGTTCATGTATAAGAATATGTCCTATAGTCGGGTAAGCAGTTATTTTAAATGGATATATGGACCTATTAATAAGATTTATATAAATGTTGTATATTCCTAGATTTCCCCCCCTATTAAGTGGGGGGTAATTATGGTGACAAAGATACTTATATTTATATATAAACTTATTTTCGATGGTTGTCATATTTTTTTATTTGACTAGTCAGGTCTTTATCTAATACTAAAATATGTATATATTTGATTGGTAAATATGTTTAGTTCTAAGGGTTGTATCTTAAGAGTATCAGCATGTGAATGTGTAGGATGACTAGCATATTCTTCTTAGTGGAGCGTTCAGTTCGTTTACTTTCCTGGTAAGAGTGTTAAAATTTCATTTGGGGTAAATTATGTGGTTGGTTTCTTAATGCCTGCGTTGTTTTCTGATAATCATTCCTGTAAATACATATCAACATCCAAATTAAAGGCACGCATGTCCCATAGACTATTTTAGTTATACGTTTTCGAATGTTTAATTATGAAGTTTGTAAAGTGCACTTATCATGGCCAAATGTGATGTTGCTCGGTTAGTTTGGCATAAACGGCAGTCGTTTGAAATACTGTGGGGAGAGTAACTATGGACGGGGCGTTACCTGAAAATAAGCAAAGTTGCTTTATATTAGAGTGTTCTTCATGATTAGGTGAGGGTCGTTATTAATTAGCATTGTGTCGGTTTATAGTGAGTGTAGTCATTAAGTATGGTATATGGGGACCACTTAGTATCCAATTTTCTTTTATATTGCTTCATTTATTAATAAATGACAATATTGGAAGTAAGGGGTTATGCGCTTAAGGTTTCTACTGTGGGGGTCGCTATTAGTTCTTGTTTGTAAGGTATTTACAGCGTAGCTACCAGATTACTCGCAGTTTATATCCGATTCAACTTTTAACGTTATCCACGTCCTTCAAACTAGAATGTTATATTTCTCTGCTAAACATAGGTAACAGGGTGAAGTTAGTGAACTACATGTTTTATACTTGCTTAGAATTTTCCATTCTATTAAAGGTGTTGTATTCACCACCAGTAATGTACTGAGGGTGAGGTATCGTTAGCATATGCTTTATAATTAATTGATAGTATGTGATCAATAGATGCCATTTAAGTGCTATCTAGATAGATTTTTTATGTTTCCGGGTTTTCCACGGTACAATTCGATCCGGGTATACCAGCGAGGATGTTAGACAATTATTGTTTAGTGGGTATTCGCTAGGTATTTGATAGTTGCAGGTCTTTCTATTTACACTATCATTAGAAGCAGTAGTTGGAATATATATATATATATATATATATATATATATATATATATATATATAGACAGAGAGAGAGACAGGGAGAGAGAGGGGACAAGAGGTAGTAGAACTAGAAGTTTCAAAAGTACATACACACAAATATATATATAAGGAGGGAAAGAAAGTGAGGGTGGAGCGATAAATGTTCGCCCTAAAAAAAACAACACTATAGTTTAATTTTAAATATTTTATTGAAAATGTTAATTAGAGTAACTCGGGGATGCTGTAGAGCTGACATCCATTTAATGTAGCAGTCTTCAACCTCAATCATCACCTTTATACGGGCGTGTATTATGGAGAATGTTTTTTTTAACAAGCACCGGCGGGAGCTCGAATAATACTCAGTCAAAACTCAGTGGATTTAATGTTGATGGATGTCATCTTGATGATATTGCCAACGTATGGCCAAACGAAGTTGCCCAACGGGTTTATTTTCGGGGAAGAATAGGTGCCAGTAATAGAAGGATACAAAGTTGTAGCACTCGTTGTGAAGCTAAGCTTATGGACCGGCGGAGAGTCCGTCTGCCAAACACAGGTCTGCAAGCGGCCACCTCATTGCACCATGGGTTCACTAAATTATTCAGCCTTTCCAGGTACACTTTGGTATCGATGTTCAAGCCAACTTCCAAGATGTAGCATGATCTGGCTCTCACTTCATAGCAATCCCTCGATATATTTTGAGGGTGCTTGTAATGGTCCTGTTGCCATAACTTAGATGGGTAAAGGACATTAGTTGTTCAGAAGCGCATCTCCGATCCCGCTCGTTGAACACTCTGTCACTTTCAGACATGATTGACGACTCCTGTTGATCTTTCGATTTGTACACAACTGGGCACGTATTTTCTAGCGTGCTACTTTTACCATTCCACACTGTATATCTTAGGCAATATGTTTTTACTTACATTTTTGCCTTTCCTTTTTTAAACACTTTTTCCTTTGACATAATATATGACGTCATCTTGACCAAAGAAAAAAACGCACAAACGGACGGGAATATGACTATATTATAATATATATATATATATATATATATATATATATATATATATATATATATATATATATATTAAGCGATAGAGAGAGCGGGAGGGGGAGGCAAGGAGAGACATGTATATATGTATATACATAATATAATTTTATTTATACCTAGAACACTGTATTTATTTAGGTGTGTGTATTTATAAATAAGAACACACGCACACAAAACTATATATATATATATATATATATATATATATATATATATATATATATATATATGTAAGAATTATTGTTCAATAAAGCAACTGTCGGGTGCAGTACGCAAGTAATTAAAAGCATTCTTTATTAGTCATCATGGATAATTAAAAGAGCCACTCTTTACAATGTATATATGTTTATTTCTTTAGAAATTTGTGTGGATATTTTATGAGTAAGGCATTAGTTTATAAAACATTTTACGTTATTATTGTCAATTTGAACGCATTTTATCATGTTATTATCATTTAATTTTTTTATTGATATTTAATTTTTTATACTTTAAGTAATAATTCTTCTAAGTTTTCGAGTTTATGATTATTAATAACGTGTTTAAGAAATTGTCGATGATATTAAGTATGCAAAGTTTTGAAGACAGCGACATTGCTAATCACCTGATTAATAAATTCTTGTACGGCTCCAATTTCGAATAATTATTGTAGACAATGCGTCTACTCGTGAACACCTTACTAATAACAATAACATTTTAGGCGCATTATTAATATAATCTTAACAACCAAATAGCAATAAAGTAAAATTTAATGATAATAAAAACATACTAAAATGCTCGTAAACTGACAAGGACTACTTAACCTATTTTTAACTATTTATTAAGAAATGAATTACTAATAGAATAGGTGCACATAATCAAGTTTAAAAAATACAAAAAAAAACACCTGTATAAATTGTCTAGTACTATACCATTCCAAGTTCAAAATGATAATAATCAACGTTTAAATGGACGTATTTTAAAATAAGAAATAATTAAACTTCCACATAGGGCAATCAACTTCCAAATGGACTAATCAACTCCTAATTGAGAAATAATCAGCTTTAAATTAAGAATTAATATAATACCAATAAATGTAATATTCATTTTTTTCATTTTTATTCCAAATAGATATAGAATGATATAAACGTTTCAAATATATTCATTTAAAATTTTATATAATCAAATTAAATTACTGAAGGGAGTAATCTCTGTACTCCTGATAGTACAAGTCTCAGGAAAAATGTATTATTAATATCCTCGGAGATAATCGCTTCAAATTTGTTGAAATTATTTAGTGGTTAAAGACCCCTGACCATCACAACTTAAGACCCCAACAAATGAGTCTGACATACGTCTTTTTACCTCAGCTTTTATGACTACCAAAACTTTTCAATAGGATTTAATATTGGGCTATAGGGGGCAAGTTTTAAAATTTGGTGTTGCGAAAATTCATCGACCCCCCCACAACTTCTTCAATTGAGGTATGACATGGGGCGTTATCAATAACTAAGATAACACACCTCTCATAAATTACACTCGCCCTTTGAAGGCAATCCCAGGTCTATTTTTGGCGACCTCTTTTTTGAAAGAGCCTCTTGCAATTTCATGATAAATTAATCTATTGTTAATAATACACCGAATAAGTTGGATGTTATTTCCTCCAGATCCAGATTGTAGTGCAGCGTGTGCATATTTAGAGCGCCATTCTTTTCTTAAAAATATCGAGATTAAAATTTGTTACATCCATATAGAGAATTATCAGATTTTGGGACTGAAATCCTAATAAAGTCATTGAGTTATCCTTTCGTTTCGCCTTATTGATGTTCTTATTGGCAGATTATGGTTCATAATGAACCGCTATTAAAGTAAAAATAATCGAGTCCAAGTGCGTTGTTATGGACTCTTTTGTCTCGTGAATCTTACAGTTTTCGATTAACTCATTTGTGATGTCTTGGAGTGTGACCCTAACGTGGGGGGCCTTCAATTAACTCGCCCATAAAATTCTTATGGTCTTGCGTAATTTTATATTTTCTTGCTCCTTCCCAGAGACAATCTGATCAGCACCATGGTGTATTAAACGGTACGCTGTTGGCAGAAGCATACTAATTTTCTTTTCAATTTCCTGCTGCCGAATGTGCAGCTGAAATATGTGCCCTTTTTTCGGCAGCCACAGTTTTCTGTAAGTAATTCCTCTTTGGAGCTGTTGCTTCTACAGTTTCTTTAGTAAAGATATCTCAGCATCAACATGAAACATCATTTTTGCCGATACAGAATTTTCTTCTCTTACTTTTACAATAGGTTCACCTAATGATTTCTTGGTCTCCAAGTTGTTTTTATCTGGGTCTCCTTCTTCCTATATATATATATATATATATATATATATATATATATATATATATATATATATATATATATATATATATATATATTCATCATATTTTGCTTTGGTTTTTATACCCACAAATTCAAAGCTATCTCTTTATAACCCTTCCTTTTCATAACCTATCACCCTTTCATAAATCAGAGTCGATTTTCTGTAGGCTGTTTTTGAACCCAGTCAACTACGGCTACTTTTGCTAGTATATATATATATAATATATATATATATATATATATATATATATATATATATATATATATATATATATATATATGCACATAAAGTTATGAAGAGTGCATAGGGCCCGAGCAAAGCCAGGCTGAACTGCTAGTATTATTATATTTTCGTTTTGTTGTAAAATGTGTGAGTAAATCTACACTTGATTTTTACGAAAAAAATAAGATTGTCTTTCAGAATAATTTTATGTAATGTTTACTGATTATTTTTTCATTTTATTACATGTAAATTATATGCTCTGTGTACTGGCATCTATATAGCGATACACACTCTTATTCACAATAATACCTAATGCGTATACGCATATTTATAAACAAAATTACTTATATTCATATGAGTACACAGGAACACACTCCTATATTCACACACACACACACACACACACACACACACACACACATCTACATCAATCAATGTGTACTTACACAGAAATATATATATACATATATATATGTATATATATATATATATATATATATATATATATATATGCCACGTTATTCAGGGGATAAAACATATAAATTAAAGCTAGATAATTAAGAGTGCTAAATAAAAAAGAGCAAAATATAATATTTTTATTTATATAGTCAAACATAACCTAGTCGCTACACTGAACATGCTAATGTTTCGGATAAGTGGTTTAGTAAAAAAAAACAAAAGTTCATCATCAGGCGACAGAAATAAAGTTTAGCTGCTATTTAAAGCTGGTGGGTCTTAAAGGAAAGAATGCCGTATTGTTTTTTTATTTATAAAAATGATATATTAAATCGCTAACGTTAAGTGGGGAGGGGTAATATGCCTTGCGTAGCGCGTAATGGACTGACTTTGCCAACAGCGGCCACAAACTTGCTGATTTTAATACACGAATTTTTAATGGGCTTCTCATCGACTTTATAAATTTTAACTTAGCATCACCTAACGCGGTTTAATGTATATTTTTATTTTTTAATTTCCATTTTCGCTTCTTCACACTTTTACTTTCTCAACACCTGGACATCGTGACAGTAACAACTAGTGAACGTTTATTTTCGATTTTGATATAAAAAGATTATACGGAGAATCAAAAAATAAAAAAAAGATTCATAAAGCATAGTGCCTTCGTTGCATTTAATAATGTTTGATTGAATATATATATATATATATATATATATATATATATATATATATATATATATATTCCTCCTCTTAGTGGTATAACCGCGCCCCCAGACACCAACCTGGTAATTTCCTTGTACCGGCGCAAAAAAAAAAAAAAAAAAATATATATATATATATATATATATATATATATATATATATATATATATATAAGTATACACACACACAAACACACATGATGCTAGTTGACCGTTGACCCCGAAAAGGGGTTCATTCGCCCTTTGAAAGTTCTTGTTTTTAATCCTTCAGGGAGACTAGCCGCCCTCCTTACCTAACAAGTTTGGTGTGGGAACCAGTGTAGTCGCCGGTGACCCGAGCATGAGGCAGATAGTACTGGGTTACATGGTACCAGTAGCATATGACATGACCTGACTATGATATATATATATATATATATATATATATATATATATATATATATATATATATAGGATATAAGATAAATAATATATTTATTTATACAACTGTTATTGGCTAAATATGGACATACATTTTTCTGTTACGATGTTCTTTTGGGGGTCATTAAACCTCATAAAGGCGGATTTTACATTTAATCAAGATTATACAAAGTATAATATAATGCTGTAGTTGTCATTCTGCACAATTTGATAAACATTAGAATTCCAGTAGATGTACAACTAGTAAGCATAAGCGATGTTTACATAATTGTATGTCCATATTTGTGTATACATATATATACATACATATATATATATTCATATATACACATATATATATACACATATATTTACATACACACATACACACATACACATATATACACATATATAAATATATGTATATACATATATATATACATATACACATATATACATATATATATACATATATATATACACACATATGTATATACATATATACATATATATACATGTATATACATATATATACACACATATATACATATATATACACACATATATATACACATATATACACACATATATACATATATATATACACATATATACATATATATGTACATATATACATATATACATATATATATACATATATACACGAATATATATATACATATATAAATGCATATGTATATATACATATATACATATATAGACATATATATACATATATAGACATATATATACTCACATATATATACATATATACATCTCTATAAACACATCTATATACACAGATATATGCATCTATATACATGCATATATACATACACACACATATATATACATACATATATACACATATATATACACATGTATATAAGTTAATACACATTCAATATTTGGGCAAATTTGTCGTCTTAGAACCTGAAAGGACTGCGATTTTGTGTTGGCCTAACGCCTTACCTTATCGAATATGAACGAAATACAAGCAAGCCTCCAATTGAATTTGCTGTCCACATTAATTGACTTTCCAGAGAATCATCCGAGTTGCCCTGTTATATTAACAGCTTTTTTCTTCCTTTTGTGCTTCTTATCATTTACACGTTGCTTTTCATCTTTATTTCTTGCCTGTTTCTCTTAAGCTTTTCTTCATTCTCTTTGATAACTATTTCGCTTTGTGCTTTCCCTATCCAGCCCTTAATTGTCGTCTTGTTCTTTCCAGACAATCAATTTTTAGTTGCGTCCAACTTCATATGAAAGGAAATCTGTCCGCTTGTAGTTGATCTGTTACGTAAAGATTTTAATAATATTGCACCCTTAATTTATGCATTACATTTGTATATATCTTAACTACAGCGTATGCTGCTCGCTCCTTGAGGGTAACGTCTACTTTTTGAATAGGATCATTACGAGTATTTAACACTTAGTTTTAAACAGCATTTTCTACCATCATGTTCGTCGATCTGACATGTCTAAGATTTTAATATTACATTTGTCACAGGTAATAAATACATACAGTTATTTGCTTTGCTTCTGTTTTATCGGCAATTCTTATTGATTATTGAGTGTGCTTAATAATTTAGTATAAATATTTTCCTTCTAATTATAAATAAATGATAAAAAAAGAAACTAACAAAAGGTAGAAAGCAACGTCGACCTGAAACTTTGCAAAATTTGCAAAGATGAACGAACAATTGCAATTAATTTATATATCTATAAAAGCGAAATTGTGTGTGTCTCTGTGTGTGCATTTCTCTACCAAATTGCTATATGAATTTTAAATCTTCAGACACGAGATTTGACATAAGGGGCATTGAGATTTGGGAAAATCTTTTAAATCGGTTTTCCGCCAGAAAAGTTGCTGTAATAGATAAAAGTTAAAGTATTTGACCTTTGAAACTCTACAAAACTCCTCCGCCAATTTTGAGTCTAAAGACTTGAAGATTTAGATGTATGTTACTTGGACATGTATCCAACATTTTAATTTGAATTGAGCCAAAACCAAATATTACAGTGTCAGAATCTGGGTCAAATTAAAAAAAAAACTTTCCCTCTCAGCTAAGATTTGACCATTGCGGTTTCTAGCAAAAGATTAAGCCAATATGTGGTCTAATCATTTTACATTTAATATAAATATAAATATGCAGACAGGCAGATAGCTTTTTCATCAGTTTTGGGGCGAACATTCGGGTTCAAAGAGGCAGAAGTTGGAAGAGTTACCTTTGGCAGATTCTACCAAACTCTTTCCCCAATTTTGGGTCTAAAAACTTACAATTTTAGATGTAGGTCACCTGGACATGAGTTAAACTTTTATATATATATATATATATATATATATATATATATATATATATATATATATATAACAAATAATAATGAATGAGAAGTAGGAGAAAAGAGTCAGAAATCTGATGGGATATATCTGCGAGAGAAACTACTCGTATCAGACAACTAATTGGATACAAGTGTATATATATATATATATATATATATATATATATATATATGTAATATACTGAGTTCGTGTAATTCAGTAAGTTTTCATATACCAATGAGTTTTAAGCCAAAAAGAGTTGACTTACGGAGTAAGGTACACAATTATCATATTTCATAATTGAGCATTTATACGCAGTGGAAGCAAACTCAACCCTCCATAAGAGTGTTGATGGCAACAAAAAGTGTATTTCCTTTTACGATACAATTGTTTCAATGTCCATTTCAAACATTATATCGTTTGAAAATTTTCCAACACCAGCATTTCCAAAGACTTTATGAATAAATACACTTTTGTACAATAGAGCACTTTTGAAGAGAAAGAAAAAAGAAAAAGTCCCTTATAGGGAAAAGCATGTGAGAAACATTTACCTTTGCGGCAGTTGCGGAAAAGCTCATTTAAATATTTATATATCGCCTAATTTTAGCATCTTTATTTAAAAACAGAGTCGTGAGAATTTTCCACAGAAAACCCTAACCATTTTTTTTTAAAAGTATATATCCCATTCGTTGGGTTCCTGAATTAGATCTCGTTGTTTCATTATTTCCCAATAATTAATTTTTTTTCATATTTTTTTTTTTAATATTTATTTCCATATTTATAGTATGGTCGTAACAACCTTGCAATAACGTTACGGTTAATTTTAGTTTCGTATTAGTGGCAAGTAAGGTTTACAGATTATCGTTATTGTGGTACTTAGATCTAAGACCATTTTAGGTTTAAAGTGTAATTGAAAATGAGAATAAATAAAAATATATATATAAATCCCTGTATAACATTTTGAGTGAGGTTTTCTAATCTAGTTATTATTATTTAATGTTTTAAAATTCATTGTCATTCTACTTGAATGTTTTCATATCGTTTCTGAAGACAATTATGAAGGGAGATAATCCAATTATGTTATTAATTGCTACTAGTTAATTCTGTTGGAAACTGGGTCGATTTTAATTTCCTGTATATATATATATATTACTGTGTGTATATATATACACATATATATACACTGAAACCATACAATCATATATTTTCTTAAAAGCACCTGCTAAATTTTTCACTACTATTAGAATTATAATTCTTAACATATAGTTTATTATTATTAAATCCTAATTCTTACTTTCGGAATTGAAATTAAAATTAGCGTAAAACTTTTATTTTCAGGTAGTAAACCTTACTCGTCTTATTTGGGATATTTTTCTGGTATCTGTTTTTCATAAGTGTACTTGCTTATACGTTTTGCATTTGTATAAACAAGACTTACTTTTTAAAATTACTGATACAATTTTCTTCAATAATTGAACAGTGCTGCTAGAAATATGGAGTGGAAATGTAGCCTGTATAAAGCTTAAATTTTGTTTGATGCAAGTGGGTAACGCGGGTGGAATCAATCATGAAAAATGGAACAATCGGAATTTTACCAAAAGTAGGTATTATGTATCAATGCTAGTAGGAAAACGCACCCTAGTTCGAATTGATTGAGGAGCAACTTCATTTACTTTTATTGTCATCAAAATTGGAGGAATGGGCTATTTTTTAATTATTGAATTGCTCGCCGGCTCTACCACTGTGCACTAAGAGCGGGAGTTAAATATTCCTGCCCGCACTGACTTATTTCACAATACATTGTAGTCTACTTTGCAATGTAAAGAACTGCAGTTAATTTTATAAGCTTATTTTTATATAAGGATTTAAGCTAAAGGTCAAAATGCAAAATTTAGTATCATGGTTTAATTGTGCACAAAACAGAAACATTCAGAACACGCGCTCATCTTACCAAATCGCCTACTATTTATTTTGTAAACTGGACATTCTGCTAGTGTGAAAATAGAAATCACCAAATGTAACTGTGGTGCTATGCTGTATAATAGTGTTAACTTTGAAATTTGACTGTTCCTTCATTTCATCGTATTTTCCCGGTTTTTGATTTTCGATACTAATCGCGGGCATTCCGATACAAAATCTATGAATGAAGGCTTCCAAAACATAAATAGCACATTTGCGTGTAATTTAAAAAACAAACGAAAAGCCCCAATCGTTTGGGAATTCATAGGGAAAGAACACACAAAAACAATCAGTGCATTGAATATATAGGTAGAGACTTGTATATTCCATATCACTTCAGTGCCTGTGTAGTATTTTAAAGACTGTTTCTCTCACAAACCCCTTAAAATACGTTAATGAAATCGAAACTTAAATTATCTTAATGTGTAGAATTGTCATCTTTGAATGCCAACTTCAAGTTAAAAAAGCAGAATTATTTTTGCACCAACCTAATATATGCGATAAGATTTAAATAATTTAATAGTTTTAATAGATTTTAATAATAATTTAAACGCTTTAAATGATTTTATTAATTTAATAGTTTGTAGCAGCATGAATCTGAGATACTCTGTTTTATATGTAAAAAATTCAAACTAGAGACACAATGAATGTTAAATGAAAGAGATTAAGAATGTTTAACATATATGTTTATATATATATAAATATATATATGCATATATGTATGTATGTATATATATATATATATATATATATATATATATATATATATATATATATATATAGGGTGTCCAAGAGGTCACTGAAGGGTTCTGAAATTAAATAGATTCCTTATTTTTTATCTATTTCTGTAATTTTAACACAATAATTGGGGTGTTTTCATGCAAAATTTAAATAATCTTCATTTATGAAAAATCATTTCTTTTAAATGTTGCTCATTTTCAACTTTGTATATTTGTGCTCTTGCTAAAACATTATTCATTAAAGATTGCGTTTTAAATCCATTTATTCGTTCCTGAAGTGTTCCTTCAATTGTTGTAGCGACTGTTTACACACCCTAAACCCTGCAAGAATTGAAGGAAACACATGGAACGAAATAAGGGAGTTAAATCGCAATCAATATATTTTTCAATCTGTCATGAATAATGTTTTAGAAAGAGCAAAAATATGCGAAGCTGAAAATTGGCAGCATTTAAAGAACATTATTTTTCATAAGTAACCATTGTTTTAATTTTCATTTATCCATTTTTCCCAACGTTTCTGTCAGATCTTGTTTAAATCACAGAAAGATATCATAAGAATGAAAGGATGTATTCATGTTCAAAATGCTTCTGTTATTTTTTGGACAATTTGTATTTATATTATTTACTTAAGAATAGATTTTTACAGATACCTGTTTGGATAGATTAAGTTCTATTCGATTAACAGGAGCAATTTGTTTTATAAAAACTAGGGAGAAAATAATTAAAGTTTATTAGAATGCTATTACGTTATCATGTCAAAGATATGGGTGATTACAATGAGTAATAGGTAATGAGGGCGTATTCTTCTTTAGGATATAACCTTTAAAAGCTAAATGCTTCTTAACAGAAAGCGAGAATACATATATATATATGTATATATATATATATATATATATATATATATATATATATATATATATATAGGTGCTCATGCAGGTGTTATATATAGGAGTCTTAGAGTCTTATTAAAATGAGTCTTAGAGAGTCTTTTATTAAGAGGGGTGTTCGTGTTATGACGAGATTCATATATATAAAATGTTAATACTTAGAAGTGTAATAGAAGCTCTTAGAGTGGGAAACAGTGTTCAGACAGTCTTAGTGTTCACATTGTAGATATGAGATGTCGAGACGTGTATGTAAAGACATTTTAAAACACATGATATACAATACATATTATGACAATTTTCACATTACCTTTTGGTAGAATTACAACACAAAGACGACGTTTATAAAAACACATGATGGGTTTATTTCTTCTACGACCGGTCGTGGTTTTCTGAGTCAAGAATTCAAAGCTTCACATTCTAAAGGTGACCGTCTCGCTTCGAGACGTTCGAATCCGATGTCTGGACTGTCGTCTGTCGTCCTCAGACTCTCTCTCAGACTCTCCCTCAGTTTTCCCCTGCTTAACTCTAAAGTTTCTAACTATATCGAGAACTTCCCATTTTCTATCACGTCATACACATGTTAAAACATGTGTCTTCTTTCACGTGTTCTGGAAATGCGTGTCCAAAACTGTTTCCTTTGTTTACAAAAGGAATTTAAACCTATATTCCCAGTAACCTATATTTCCAATATGTTAAAAAGATGTTTATTAAATTATCTTATAGTTGCATTCTTCAATTGAATTTTCATAACAGAATTGACAATGCACATTCTTTTCTTAAAACTTTTTTATCTCTAAACTAAACAATGGTTTGTTTTTTACATTCCATTTGCTAATTCTCTCTCGTAATCTATTTCTAAACCTAAATTACGAGGTTCAAATTTCGTCTATTCTATTTCATTTTCATTTGAATTAAATCTCTCTATTTTTATACTTACATGAAAAGGAGACAGCCCTTATCATGTAACACAGGGAGTGAGCCAGACATAACTCAGAGTCCGTTGTGCTTTTCCCGTCACATGACATCAACAGCCGGACTACCGAGCGTCGCCGATGAAAACATAACAAGAAAAGAAAACCTACCTTAAATTTTAAGGTTTATCTACTGTAAAGAAAAATCTTATAACAGTATATATATATATATATATATATATATATATATATATATATATATATATATATATATATATATATATATATTTGAATAAATAATTTTGAAGATTTTTTGTTCGAGAAAAGGTAAGTCAAATAAATACTTTCAAGGAATTTATTTTTAATTTTCTTTTTTTTCAAAAAAAAATTGAAAAAAAATGTTTTTGTTTTTTGGGTGCCCCCCCCCCAAGAAAATCCTGAAAACTAGAAAAATTGAAACAAAACTGGGTGGGATAGTTTTTTTTTGTTTGTTTTTTTTCTTTTTACATATTAAAACAGATGTTGTTGTTGTTGTTTCCTCAGACCGTTTTTTATTAATGGTGCGCGTAGATCGTATTCCGAATTCGCGCTGGAGGTCATCCTGTGTTGCTCGCTCACAAATTGATTATTTTAAGTATGATGGCAATTGTCAGCCTAGATTTGGCAAAAAAGGTCCCGGTTTGGATTGATGTAAAGAGTCGGCACTTGATAGCCGGACACTTCCAGGCATAGCCATCATTTACCGTTCCTCTTATAATAAGATTGCACCTGTGTCCACATGATGTACAAAATTTCGTCCGTGCCAGGAATTTTTTTTGTGTGTTTTTTGACAAAAGTCGAGCGCTCCATCTGGTGTTTTCAGCTGCTCACTTCAGGCTGTAAAATTCATGTTTTTTTGTTTGTTTGTTTTTTTTTGGGGGGGGGTCTACCGTGAAAGTACGAAATGGTGTGCTTCTTTTTTTTTTTTTTTTTACTAATATGTGTTCTTTTCTTGCTCTTCCAAATTGTCATCTGCTGCTTTCAATTTTCCACTCGCGCGAACGCGCATCGCGTTGAAAACCATCGCGCTACATTGTCATTGGCTAAGCTTTATGCTACGTCAGATGGCTTAACTCCGTCAACGACGCTCGGTTTACTCCGACTGTTGACGTCATGTTCCGGGGAAAGCCGCGCGGCGCTGAGTTACGCCTGGATCACTCTCTGCATGAGTACCTATATATATATATATATATATATATATATATATATATATATTACATAAATGATTATAATTGTTTGGAAGCTTATAAGGACATGCTCATGTAAAATAATGAGTTTTCTTATTGTGGAAAGATCACTGAGACTCTTTTAAATTTTTTTTCATGTTCCTCTTGATGGACATGGGATATCAGATCAGATGCTAGACCCTCTATTTCAAACATACTTAGAGATTTTAAGCGCCCTTTAAAGTGCAATTGCTCGTCGCACTACTGTCATTGGTTTAGCGAGTATATTTACCAATGTTTGAGTTGAGAAATTATTTTAGACGGAAGAAAAAACGTAAGTAATTTTTAAAGTGCAATAAAACTTGTTGTTGAAATTCAAAATTATTGAATTATAAATTTAGAAGCATACTAGCATGGGTGTCCGGGGTTGCTCGGGTGTGTGGAGGTGTATGTTGAGCAAAAAAAAGTGATAGTAGGAAGGCAAGTTCGAGCCCGTACCGCGAAGGAGGAAAAGAACGAGAAGAAAACGTGACGTTTTTGCTGTTACGATCCCCGCCAAACTGGAAGTGACCTAGGTTTAAATTAAGGCTAGACAATCGAAAAGAGGGATGACTTTTGAAAATATCGGCGAAAAACGACCCCTCCCTGTAGAAAAGTGGCCAGTTATTGGTGAAAAATTAACGTTTTTAGCCATTGTTCGATATTTGTAGTCCGAAGGGTCGAGTTCAAAGCGATACTGATCTTGTGAAAATCCGTCGCCTCTGTCGAAAGTTTTAGCCAGACATGAAAACATGCATACATACATTTATATATTGACCTAAACCGATTAAAAAGCTTGGCCTACCTATGAATACCCTTTTATGTAAAATTCCAAATGTTTAGACCAGAAATTGTCATAGTAATTTGGTAGAAACCGCAGAGGTAATTTGTTTTTAAACTTTGACCCCTATTATGACCCCTAAACATTTATTGTTCTGAGCTCAAATAAAGTTATTAAGTTAGATCCATGTCCAAGGCACCTATATCTAAAATTACAAGTGTTTAGACCCAAAATTGGCAGAAGAGTTTGGTAAGTTTGGTTCTCAAAGGTCACATTGTTGAACTTTGAATTGTTAGCAGCCAATTTTCTGGCCAAAAAAAAATTACAAAGATTTTCCCAAATCTCACTACCCTGTATATTAAATCTCGAGTCTGGAGACTGAAAATTGCCACAGTTATTGTGTAGGGAAATGTACACAGACAGACTGACACTTTCACTTTTATAAATATATAGATTTATAGATTATATAGATTTGGTTTTCACTTTTTTTGTTTTGAAATATATTTGTCTGACTTTTTAAAAAATTAAATTACAAAAAAAAAACTTCTTCATACAAATATTAATTTTTATACAATATATAGTGGAATTTAACAAATTTAAAATAAAGATATAAACCAAGTGTAACCCTTATGTTGAAAACGTAACCTCCATCATAGAAAGTAGATATAAAAATCTGAAGAGCTCTTCCAAATATATGAATTATACTGTGATAGGTTTTAATTATTATTAAGAGAAAAAATTTGATCATTTTTTAAACAGTTTTAAAGATAAATATAATATTCAACTTTCGAACTAAAATTATTTTTTTCTAGATCGTTATAAGAATACATATCGTTAAGAGGTAAATAATTTAATTATGTTTGCTGTATTTTCAAGAAATAGACCGTAAAAAATATAATGTAAATATTATTTAAAAACTGGTGCATCTTTATATAAGAATAAAACCCACGTGTGAATACGTCATTCTATATAGATCTTACCAAATGTAACACTTTACTATTTTATTGATAACGAAAACGATTTCTGATTGCACGTGTTCAAATACAAGACAATTTTTTCCTTTCGGAGAATAAAATACAATCACTTTGGGACCAATGTTATGAATTCCATAGCAAACCTGTTGATAATTGAAACAGGAAAAAACGACTCTTTGTAATAGTCAGTAGCCTGAGTCCATGACCGTAAGATTACATTTGCAATGTTAGTAAATCGCATGACTTTAAGTGAACCGTCTGAATTCAGTACATTAACATTGGTCGCGAATGAAGGTCCCATTAAAAATTACGATTCCTATTTGCTATAAATTTAAATAAGCTTTTAATGATTAAAAATGGCTGTTCTTATATTTTTACTCACCCCCACCTCGTCACATTTCTCTCCTCCCGTCTTTATCCATTACTCCCACTCTTTTGGTGTTAAATATTCATATGTAATTAAAAAAAAAACATTTTTGCTCCTAATAATTTATTTTAACTTAAACAATCTGCAGATATAAACGGATAAACTTTATCCAGTTTATTGAAATAACTACTAATTGGTTAAGTTAATACACACAAGGGAAAATGATTTTTAAAAATATTTAGCTACACGAATATATTAAGCATATTTTCCTTGTTTTTTATCAACTATACATCCTAATATATATATATATATATATATATATATATGTGTGTGTGTGTGTGTGTGGATATATATATATATATATATATATATATATACATATATATATATACATATAGTCACACAACATATTATTAATACTGGTGTACATGATGAAAAAAATTTAAATGTTACATTCAATAAATTAAAATTTTGACAAAGTAAGTGAAACATTTAAGTATGGATATTAGTCCATTACCTCCGTTGAACACAGCTGTATAGTAAATGTCTAATCACAACGGTTGAAACGAGAGCATTTGTAAACATTCGTACACCGGATATATATTTATATATATATATATATATATATATATATATATATATATATATATATATATATAGTATGTATACATATATATATGTATGTATATGTGTGCGTGTATGTGTGGGTGTGTGTATATGTACATATATATGTACATATACACACACCCACATACACATGCACACATATGTATATATGTACATATATGTATATATATAGATGTTTATATATATATATATTTATATATATCTGTACATATGTATATATGTATATATATGTACATATTTGTATATGTATATATACATGTATATATATATATGTACATATGTATATATGTATACATATGTATATATATATATATCTGTATATGTATATATACAAGTATACATATGTATATGTATATATATGTATACATATTTATGTATGTATATATATGTATATGTATATATGTATATATATATATATATATATATATATATATGTATATATGTATATAAAAAATAAGCGTCTTTGATTTATGTGGGTTGGATTGAGTTTACATTTTGATTATCCGTCGCTGAGTTTATTAGTGGAAAAATGTGTGAATTTGTTTATATCATCGTCAGTTACTATTCCGAAAGTTTCTTTCTCAACAAAACATTTTATTTTAAAAAAAAGTAAGCGTCTTTGATTTATGTCGGTTGGACTGAGTTTACATTTTGATTATCCGTCGCTGAGTTTATTTGTGAAAAAAATGTTTGAATTTGTTTATATCATCGTCAGTTACGATTCTAAAAGTGTCTGTCTCAACAAAACATTTTATTTTTAAAAAAAAAAGTAAGCGGCTTTGATTTATGTCGGTTATATATATATATATATATATAAAGAATAAATATCTGTGTGTGGGGGGTTGTATAACATAGTGTTTGACAAAAAGCCATAATAACTTAAAAACAAACATATTTTAGCGAGAGCTTGCGGAATCATTAGTTTGGATGAAATCAGTCATATTAGGTTCCTTGGAAAGATGATATGAGGATGTAAACACAAGGACTTTTATTACTCCAGAATTTACAAGGTTTATTATATGGTTTTAAAACGTCATATATTCCAAAATAATTAGCAAATTATGTCTCAGGTATTTTAAAATCAGATATTTTAAGAGTCGCTGTATGCCTTTAAATATCAGGTGTATAAGAAAGTTCCTGCGGTTTTTAATTTTAAATTCAGATGAACATAACTCCCCTCAAAACAGTTTTATTGAATGAAATGAGCACCATTGGAATCAAAACACTATTGCCAACGCAACACAAGTCTATTTATGCCAGTGAAACGTAGTGTTCTGGTGGTGATGGAGTTTCTGAAGGCGTTTTTGATATCGGTAAGGTTTTTTAAAGCATTTTCCACGAGAAAATGTGTCGAGATACTTGAAAAATTGGTAGTAAGTAGAGGCGAGGTCAAGAGAGTATGGCGGTGGGGCAGAATTTCGTAGCCCAAACTGCTCATCTTGTTCAGGGTTGGTTTGCAAGTTGCGGTCGGGTATTGTCTTTGAGGTGAATTGAATATTTACTATTGACTAATGCTGTGTGTTATCGAAGTTTCTGATGCATTTAATTCACTTGATGGAAGTAGTTCACCGTTGTAATAGTTTTGCCTGCATTCAAAACATTATAATAAATGAAATCGGTCGCAGATAATCAAACATTCAGCACGCCATTCGTTTAGTGCAATTTTGCTTGGGGAGTGTCGTGGAACTTCCTTAGCATCTAACCACCAGTGAGATTCGCCAGTTTTCATTAAAAAAAAAAACTCGCTTTTTATTGCAATCACAACCCAGTCGATTTATAATTCGTTTTTATTGTGTAAAAGTTGGGAAGATAACACTTCATAATGGCGTTTCGTTTTGTTGTGTTTCAATTCGGGAAGCACCTATTTATTAAGATATGTCTTTTTAATCTCTCTCAAGTGGTTGGAAATCGTCGTATACGTTAGGTTTAATGCAGAAGCAAGTTCTCGAACAGTTGTATGTGGAGTGGCTTCGACTAAGGCTCTGAATTGATCGTTGTAAACATCCAATGTACGACCACTACGTTCATCATCATCAAGATTCACGTCGCCGCGACAAAATTTCGTAAACCACTATTGTGGTGTGCCTTCAGTAGTAGTTCCTGGGAAAAAAACGCTTCGTTGATATCGCGAGCTGTTTAAGAATTTAAATTGTGCGAACTTGCTTCTTTATGATATTGTATTCAGCGTTCTGAAAAGAAAATATAATTGTTTTTAAACGATTGTATAGCGGCACTCAGTAATAAGATAATTTTAGGTCCCGCGTGCTAATCTCTATTATATCCAGGCCAAATTTATATCCAGTGTTCTTATATCCGGGTAACACTTTACATAAACACAGACACTAATTAGTGACAAAAGAAAATCGCTCACATATCCAGTTTTAACTTCGAGTCTCTTATGTCTGGGTTACACCGTAATATAAATGATTAGCTATAACGAAAACGCTCTTTACAATGACATATAAAATGAAGGTATTATAACGGAAACTTATTTGAAAATACATGATTAGAAATAAAATTAAAAATTCCGTAAAACCCTTCTTCTCAACCTTTCTGTCAATCACTTATATAGATAACAAGGAGTATAAATGCATTCGTAGGAATGATTTCGACAGAAATTAACCGCCACTTTTTTATAAATATATTTTTTACGTTTTGCGTTTTTCATCAACTTATTTATATTTGCTTACATTTATGGCATAATTGGATGAGGTCGTAGTTTTTCTTAACTATTCTAAATATTTTTCTTTTGTCGTCTGGCCGCCTACGCAAAACTAGCTGACCGAATTCTGCTTGCAATCAATTCTTTAGACGCCATCTTCCTCGATTGGCGTACTGTGCAGATGTCAATACCACCCGCTGTGAAAAACTGAAAACGAGGTTCAGTTTATTATTCTCTATTAACTTTGTTTCTTTCATTTTGTTTTTCATATTAAAAACATTATTTACTGCTTTTTATATATTTCATTTTTTTTGTTAGCTGTGTTTTTTCCCATCATTTTTATTTTTGCCGATTATTTTTTGGTTCAATCTTTTATCAGTGAATGTGTTCATATATTAATGTTCTTTTTCTCTCCTTGTTTCATTTATTTATTTTCATTTACTTCAGTTTTAGAATAAATTTTTGTGTAATTTCCCCATTAGTAATTCTTTTGCATTAAGTTAAATGAACATTTCATTTACCACCTTTTTTATGTTCTGTTTTTCTTTGCAAACAGAAATTCACTGCAGTGTATATATTTCATTTTCGTTGTCAGTTGGATTATCTTATTGAATTTTTTCATTATTTTCATATTTATGGATAATTATTCGGCTATTCGGTAATATTCTATTTTTGTCTTTATTTTTAAAATTTTACTTTACGTATTTTCATACTTTATTTGGGTTATAATTTTATTCGGTTGATATACTGAAAGATAACGCATTATTAGTAAGAGTTCAACTCTTATTGACATTCTTACATTTATATCTGCTAAATCGATACATTATTACGATAACGTGTGGGTCATTTCATTCACCCCTGCATCCGGGTACTTAAATTGCTATGTACTTCTGTTTTTTGCCGTAAAGAATTTAACCAAATGTTCTCCAAATAATATTCGTTTCAGTTTCTGATGGCACTCGGGCACCCTATTTTTTATAAGTAATTTGATCAATAACTATTCATAAGTGTTGGTTATATCTGTAGGAACTAAGGTTTATGTATATATCCACATTTATACATATATATATACTTATATGCATGTATACATATATAGATACATAAATACATGCATATACATATTAACACACATATATATACACGCGTATATACACGCACAAAAAATATATATGCATATATATAGATAAATACATATACATATATATCATATATATAAACATATATTTACATATATGCAAATATACACAAACATATATATACGTATATATAAATATATCTGTATACATACATATACATATATATAAGAATATATATATATATAAATACATACGTATGAATATATGTACATATATACATATGTATATATATACACATATACATATACCTTTATATGTTGATTGCAACGTCTTGTAAGACGAGTGCCACTCCCTCAGACATTTAAAATCCATGAGCCCAAATGCCTGAGGGAGTATCTATACTAAAATGATGTTACAGAGTCTTAGCTTTGTACGACAGTTAAGTCTCCTTCTCGGTTCAAAATATTGAGATCCAGCAACAAGCAAGAGCAAGATAGCCAGCAACAAATAAAAATGCAGACCAGCTTAATGCGGCTACAGGTCTCCCGCTTTATGGTTTTTTAAATCATAGATTTGCTTCTCCTAGAAAGGTTGCCTCCACCACGGCTTACGGGAGCCCTCTCCACCCCAATAAACATATACACACACACACAAATATACACGGTGCTAGTTGGCCGTTGACTAAGAAAAAGAGTTCATTCGCCCTTTGGAAGGTCTTGTTTTTAATCCTTAAGGGAGACTAGCCGCCCTCCTAACCAAACAAGTCTGGTGGGTGAATCAGTTTAGTCGCCGGTGATCCGACAATGAGGCAGGATGTACTGGGTTACATGGTACCAGTAGCTTATGACATGACCTGACACTAAATATATTTATTTTTTTAAGCCAACAACAATGGTGAGGAAGACCGGAAAAGATAAACAAACACATATATAGATACATATATAAACAAATATATATATACATACATACAGATGTATAAAGAAACACATACATACATACATATATATGTACATATATATACATAAATATATATGATCATATATATACATATATATGCAAAAATATATACATACATATATACATACATATGCGTACATGTATATACGTATATATATATAAATATATATGCATACATACGCATATATACATATATATACATACATACATATATATGAATATATATATGCATATATATACATACATATATATATATATACATATATACATATATACATATATATACACATATATGCATATATATACATATATGCATATATACATATATATACACATATATACATATATATACACATATATACATATATATACACATATATATGCATATATACATACATATGTATACGTCTATACATATATATACGTATATATACATATATATACGTATATGTACACATATATATATACATATATGTACATATATGCATATATATGTACATATATAGATATATACATACCTATATATATACATATATATAAATACATGTATACATATATATGCATACATATACGTATATATACATATATATACATATATGAATATATACATATATATAAACATATGTACATATATACATATATATACATATATACATACATATATATGCATATATACATATACGTACATACATATATATGCAAATATATACATATATATGCATTTATATACATAAATATATATACATATATATACATATATCTACATATATGTACATATAAATACATATACTTACATATAAATACATATATATATACATATATACCCATGTATATATATACATATATATATACATATAAATACATATATATACATACATATACACACATATATATACATAAATATAAACTTATATATACATATATATGCATATATATGCATATATATACTTATATACATATATATAAATATATACATATATATATACATATATACACATATATATAAATATATATATACATATAAATACATATATGTATATACATATATATATACATATAGATACATATATATACATATATAGCCGTGTATATATACATATGTACATATAAATGCATATATACGTATATATACACATATATGTACATATATGTATACTTATATATACCTATATATACATATATATACCTATATATACATATATATTCCTATATATACATATATATACCTATATACATATATACATATATATACCTATATACATATATATACACACCTATATAGATATATATACACATATATATACATATATATACACTTATATATACATATATATATGCGTGTATATATACATGTATATACATATATACATATATCTATACATATATATGTGCATACATATATATCTATATATACATATATATATACATATACATATATACATATATATACATATATATACATATTCGTATATATGCATATATGTATATATGTATATATTTCTATAGATATATATATACATTATATATACATATATGTATATATGTATTTATATATACATATATATGCACATATACATATACATGTATACATACATATATATATTTACATATATACATATATATACATATATATATACATATATACATAATATTTACATATATATATACATATATATACACATTTATATAAACACATATATATACACATATATTTACACATATATACATATATATATACACATACACACATATATATATTTATACACGTATACACACATATATATACACACCTATATGCACACATATATACACATATATACACATATACATATATATATATATATATATATATATATATATACATATATACATATACTAACCTGCTTCCTTTACCAGACTTGTTTAGTGAGCAGGGCGGCTAGTCTCCCTGGCGGATTAAAAACAAAATTTTCAACGACCGAATGAAGACTTTCTCGTGTTCAACGGCCAACTTGCCCCGTGTGTGGGAGGGGTGGATTGGGATCCCGTAAGCCGTGGTGGAGGCAACTTTTCTAGGAGAGGCAAATCTCCGATTTAAAAAAACAATAAAGCGGGAGACTAGTACCTGCATTAAGCTTGTCTGCAGTTTTACTTGGTGCTGGCTATCTTGCTCTTGTTTTTGCTGGATCCCAACATTTTGAAAAGAGAGAGAGGGAGACTTAGCTGTCGTACAAAGCTAAGACTCTGTAGCATCGTCTTTGTATAAATACTCCCTAAGGCATTTGTCTATTAAAATATCCTGTGGCGGTGGAAGTCATTTTTGAGCTCATGGACTTTAAGTGTCTGAGGGAGTGGCACTCGTCTGACAAGACGTTGCAATCATCATATATATAGATATATACATATATATATACACATACATCTATACACGTATGTATATATACATATATATATATATATATATATATATATATATATAAAGAGGTTTTTGTGTAAACCTATTTAGGCAAATATTACGCAAATATAAATCATGTAGAAAATCACCATTAATACAATTACACGTAATAACAAACTAAAATTTTTTATCTCATAAGAAAACAAAAAAACATTAATAAGAATGACAATAGAGAAATCAATTAAAATAAATAAATTTTTCAAATAATATGCAAATTAACTTGATCAATTGGAGATAAATGCAATTTTTGGCCATAAATTTGGCTGTTAAGAGGTCAAAGGTCAACGATTTGACCTTTCATAACTCTACCAAACTCCTCCTCCAAATTTGGGTCTAAACACTTGAAATTTCAGATATAGGTTCCTTGGGCATGGATCTAACTTATTATGATTTGAGCCTAAAACAATAAATGTTTAAGGGTCATTATAAGGGTTAAATTAAAAAAAAGATTCATTACTTTTGTTTGTTTGTTTTTTGTCAACATACACCTCCAAACACCCGCTAGTATATAGGTAAAAATGAACGTGCCTGTGAGTCTCTCTGTGTGTCCGTGTACATTTTCCTACGCAATAACTCTGTCAATTTTAAGTCTACGGACTCGAAATTGTATATACAGGGTCGAGGTATCAAACCAGCTTTAACCCATGCTGACGACTCACCAGTAGGAATTTTATATACTCAGAAGGACGATGTCACCCCAACAAGCTAACCGAACGAGTAATCAATATAATTTTCAGAAAGTGTGAGAGAATATATATAATTATTCTCCACAGCAGAACCAACGTCGCAGCTCACAAGAGCCAAGAAAGCCAACAAACCGGAAGTCAAATTGTTCGATATGAGGTAGGTTCTTTCCACTGTCGGATCTGTGCCGCGGGTTGCTTGATCTTTGGAAATTAATAGACATTCTTGTGTGTGTGGCGTGTTTGCTCCGTTTCTAGAGTATTCGCCTAGCATGCAAGAGGTTCGGGTTTCAAATCTTGAGCGCGGATGTGTCTAGCTGATGAGCCGAAAATGAGGGCGAAACTCAAGTCTTGGACTTTCTGTTTGTTCGCTTTTTTGGCTCTTATGGACTGCGACGTTGGTTCTGCTGTGGAAAATAATTATACAAGAATAAAAAAAGCATTGGAAATGCAAAAGGATATAGGGATGGTATGCCAAAAAGTATACAAACAAGATAGCTATGAATGGAATGCATCCAAAGTATAGCCCTATAGCTTTTCTCCAATCTTCATTCCGTGCCATCATTACGGTTGTAAAAAGCTATAGGGCTATACTTTGGATTCAATTCTATTTCCATCTGCCTAGCCATTCATAGCTATCTTGTTTGTTTACTTTTTGGTATACCATCCCTATATCCTTTTGCATTTCCAATGCTTTTTTATTCTTGTTAGTATTTTTACTTACAGTCTTATTTTTAAACTTAGATTCATGATAGTATTGTCTTTTTTAGGAGGCGGCTCATTGCCGCCTCCATTCGTAGCAGGTCGCTTCCTGCTGGGTTTTAGGTCTTTTTATAATAGTTTGTGCATGAGGATTTTTCCCCCTTGAAATCCCTGTTATACCGTGCTTTTGAGTCAGCACGTGAGGCAGCCTTCTTTTTTTCTGGTTCTTTGTTATAAAGAGCACGTGAGGCAGCTTTTTCCCTCGGAATCTCTGTTATACCGTGCGTTTGAGTCAGCACGTGAGGCAGCCTTCTTTTTTCTGGTTCTTTGTTATAAAGAGCACGTAAGGAAGCCTTCTTTTTTTCTGGTTCTTTGTTATAAAGAGCACGCGAGGCAGCTTTTTTTTCCTCGGTATCCCTGTTATACCGTGCGTTTGAGTCAGCACGTGAGGCAGCCTTCTTTTTTTCTGGTTCTTTGTTATAAATAAAGAGCACGTGAGGCAGCCTTCTTTTTTTCTGGTTCTTTGTTATAAAGAGCACGTGCGGCAGCTTTTTTCTCCTCAGAATCCCTGTTATACCGTGCTTTTGAGTCAGCACGTGGGGCAGCCTTCTTTTTTCTGGTTCTTTGTTATAAAGAGCACGTGAGGCAGTTTTTTCCCCTCGGGATCCCTGTTATACCGTGCTTTTGAGTCAGCACGTGAGGCAGCCTTCTTTGCCTCAGGATTTGCATGCTACTTAATTTTTATTATTTCAGCATTTTTCTGATAGTATTCTTTTTGCTCAGATAATATCTTGACTTTGTTTTTTTTCATAGTCTATATTTCTCTGAGCTTTTTTACTACGTGCTGACTTTGGCATTTTGATTAAATGTAAACATTTAACACTTATGTGTATCTTACTATAATACCACTTATCTTATAGCAAGACAACTCTCGTAGAATTGAGATACTGCCCCGTCACCAATAGTTAAAGTGTGGAACGGTATATACACCAATAGTGTAGTTGTTATCTTTATATGAAGTCCTAATCAGTGACAGTGTGAGGTTACTTGGTTAATTTATTGTAGTTTATTTTAGAAAACTTACTTGTTTTTATTAGTAGATTGTGTATAGTAGCCACAATATCTAGTTATTTTTGTGGCTAGGGCTTGGATTTTGATTCCTTTTGGTCAGCTCCCAGTGAGTTCTTAGAAGATGACTTTCTTGCAGTTTCTTTTGCAGTTAATTTAACTTATTTCTTAGAAGAACTGGTCTGATCTACTTTTCTTAGCGAGCGAAAAGATTCAGCTGCATTTAACAATGGTTGCTATAGTGTATTTTTGCGCATGCGTGAGAATTTCAAGTTTCCTCCTTATTTTTCAATAGTTTGACAGTAGTCATGTGTCTTTCTGCCAAGAGCGACAGACGTCAGTGTTAGCCGTGATCGTCTAGAGGTTAGGACCTCACGTTGTGGCCGTGCTAACCTAGGTTCGAATCCTGGTCACAGCATTGACATATTTTACGGTCCAAAATCTGAAGAATTATTTGTTTTTATAACATTGTTTTTTGACGTCGTACTTGCTGATAGGTTACTCTTATAACAATTTTGATCAACTGAGATAAAGATTTCGTGGTCTCATTAACGCTGGTGGGTTACTGTTTAAAGAAAAAACCTTAACGTTCACCTCCAAAATTCAGCGTCCAAGAAATATAGGCCACTGGCAAATTGGAACGTCTGTGAGCATCCGGTGTATTATTTGGAGCTGTCCCTTTTGAGAGAATTTCCGTGTTCGAAGTGGTCTGTCCACATTGGGTATATAGTGTTTAAAACTTGTTATTACACGTAATCTTATTTAATTATGGAGTAAGCTAAAAAGCGATGGGTGACTGCACTTCTCCGTGTAAAGAGCAGTCGATTGATGCTTGAACTGTTGTCAGAGACCGTTCGTACACCGAGATACATCGTCCCAAAAGAAAGAAGAAAAAAGAAGAAAGAAGAACAATTGGCCATTTTTGTACCCCATTTTTTTGCTCTCTTTTGACATTTTAACCGACGTTCTGACACTCGCTGGATTCGTAAGACGCTTTTCTGTAAGAATATGTGCTTTTTGAAACTTATAAGTTGATTTTAGTTGAGATTTGGATAGTTTTGTTTTGTAGGCGTATATAGGCGTGTACGGGCCATCCCTATATAGAGAGTGCTACCGCCTCTCTGATATATTCTCTCACACTTTCTGAATATATATATATATATATATATATATATATATATAAATATATATTCTACGCTTATTTTGACAGTCATATGCAATGCTTATTAATGAATTAAGATGGTCCTTTTCACGATTTTCATTAGGTTGGTTGAGATTATTAGCTCGAGGCAATTTGCTCACCATTAAGACCTAAGTACTTAAACATCTCTCTTTACATAGTAATTATTTATTTTATATTAAACTGAATAGCAATCGTATCTTACAGCTTCTCTCACTATAAAAGAAACGGAAATTACACATTTACATATTACGAATTTTATAGTGAGCTGGATTAGTATTTTTTTTTTGTTTTTTTTTTTAGAGAACTGTTAAAAATGTATTCGTTCGTGTTACGCCGCTTTCCAGAGCTCCTCCAATGACTTATTAACAAATGTACTAGATATCTCCGCATAATAAATATACTAAGGGCAGATGTTAAGGAAAACGGAGGAAAATATAAACAAAATGTTCAGCTTTCATTTCACGCAGGTGTTTCTAAGATTAATGTCGAAAACTGTTATGACCATTTAAATGAATACCAAAGTTTAGAAAAAATAAGAAAACAGACACATGAAATGTTCTTTCAACTAAGAGAGTAAATTATTATGCCAACAATAGATCTTTTACAACTTTTTAATTTGGAGATTGAAAATGTTTTTTTAAAAAAAAACTACCCAAAAGCTTTACAGAAAAGAATAGAGTGGACAAACAAAACCATATTTTGTCATAAATACTTTTTTTCGTACCATCTCCACAAAACATCTTTAAAGCATTAACATTTCTTGACGATAAAAAAAACAAATAATTCTGCCAAAAAAATGAGTATTCATTTGTTTCTTTGCACAAAAAATATATGTTCATGAAACTTACCGGAAGTTGATTTTTTTTCTTTTTTGTGGTTTCATGTTCTTAATTAAAATTTCTATATGACGACACGATTAATGGTTTTTTCTATTATGTATAGTTTTTATGTAACGTTTTAAAAATTTGATCAGCGCTCGGCATATTTCGGGGTTTCCGTAAGCTTCTGGTATATGACGCTGCAACATCCAGGGAAAGAAAGAAAAGTAGTTGGGCTTATCAAATGCACTAAATTATTTGTTAAATATCCAATAAATACTTAGGAATACATGCGTGTGTCTGTTACAACAATCTCTGTGAATATGTAAAAATGACAAGTAATTTCAATACGGCACAGTTAGAAATTAATATATTATTCAAATTAAATTTAACGTGTATATAAAAAAATAGAAGTATATAGACGACAATACAATGCAAGGATGTAAAAGGATAGTTACAAATTAAAGAGCATTTAGATATGGTGGTAATGTTTTTGTTATTAACTTACTTTTATTAGAAGTCTCTTCTATATCCCCAGCTTGCTGCCTAGTTCTACATTAAGATTTGTCGGATTAAGGTGGCTGCCTCAAAAGTTGGACATTTCAGGAAAATGCTTAATTAACATGTGGACACCAGTTGTATGTGCATATTAATCATGGAAAATATCACCATTGCAGTGTAAAGTTTTCGCCTGCAAATTTATAGCTGAAAATATAACCGTTTTTTAAAATTAAAACTTTACTTATTCTCAAGTATTTTCCATTATTTTTATAAAATACTCAGAACGTTTTAAAAAGCCGGTACAACTGCATTGTACAAACCAGATGTTTTTACTGTTGCGTATTACGGACTGGATTTCTCGTAAATGTAATGTATAGCAGAAACAACAATGGCAGATACTCGTGCAGCTGTTACCGCACTGAAATAACACCATTATTTAAGAAGCCATTCTTATCAATAGAAAGTGATAGTGTTTTGTAACTATACTATACTTTCACCTTACAAATTTAATAAAAAACATATCGTGAAGAAATTCAGTTTAACTTAAAAATACAATTAAAAAACAATAATTCTTATTCCTGCCTGTTTGTTTGTTTGTTTGTTTGTTTGCTTGTTTACGATTTGATTAAGATATCAAAAAATTTCCTTACTTTGCTCTTTCATTTATTTTTATATATAGTATAATTCTTGCAAAATATATAAATTATAATTATATACATATATATATATATATATATAATAATGAGAAAACGATTAATAATTTACACAATTACCGACTTTCGCACTAGCACTAGTTACATAAATACTTCAATTCATAAATCTCTGCATCTATCTGCTTGTTGTAATTTTATATATAAAAAATAAAGAAGAAGAGTAAAGAATGTCAGACGCCTGATAGCATTATTCTTGCCAAAAACAGCAAAAAGCTTAATTTTCTACGTTATAACAAAGTACTCATTCTCCCGAAATGTTATTCAGGGACAGTTGTCCACTTCGGAAACTCTAACCCGAATTAACCGGAATTAATTCCAGCTTTTTTCAAATCTGGACCTTGAATCTGGTTTGTCAATAAATTGCTATTTTTCACTCCTTATCTACATTTAACAATAAAAGAGAACATAATGCATTTATTTAAAACTAATTGTCCCTTTTTTCTCATCGGTTTCTAAAGTCTCACACACTAACAGGATTGAATGTAGTGAAAAAAGTGTACGTTATTCCAATTAACCTCAATCTGGCCTTGTACTTTGCTCAGGTAATTTTAGCAAGTATCTAAACAAAATAGTAAAACACAAATTCTAACAAATAAAAGAAGAATTGAGTTAATAGAGAAAGCCTAGAATAGATTTTCTGTCGTCTTACAGTACGACAGATTAATACAAAAAGAAGTGAATAAAATTTAAAAAAAAAAGTATGTTATAATAATAGAAAAATAAGATATATAAAAATTATAAAACATTCAATGGAAAGTGGCAAGCTGAGCGCAACGTGATTTACCAAGCGACTCGCGAGCGCACAACTTATTGGATAAGTTAGACTAGATTTGCAACACTTGAGTCGTGTTCTGATTTTACTTGTGGGCGACACTAAAAACCCGGTATCGGCTTCATTTGCGCTTTTTTTGATTGGATGTTAGCGCACGGCACATTGGGACTGAACAAGTTCCATGATTAAATGAGGGTAGAGAGCGGTGCGGAAGGTTGGGTAAGGGGTGGAAGAGGCGATATATGACGCCATTTCCTTTACACAACCTCATGTTGTCCACTATATTTTTGGCGCGCCAAATTGAATCTGTAGCTGCGGTGAAAGACGTAGTAATGTATCGGCTGGGATTGGGCTGTACGGGAGGGAGTATCTCTACTCTGTGTGTGTATATGTGTGTGTGTGTGCGTGTGTGATAGAGAAAGAGACATATAAGGAGAGTTTGTGCAACTGAGGCTCGTCTAAATGAGAGTGTGTCTGATGTTGAATTGTACAAAAAGCAAACGTAATTGCTGCGGATTCCCTTTACATAAGACTAAAACAGAAAATGCCCTTCGGCTTCCCGCCACTTTTTTCTTACAACTTAATTCTTTGCACCTGCTATTCTGGGTTAATCGGAGATCCTGATTTTTGCTACGAGACATGGCAAATATCAACATTATATCCTTTTCTATATAAATAAAATACATCTGCATGTTTGTACTATTGGCTGCACCTCGTAATCTTGTAGCTAAGCAACTACATTTAACATTTTTTTTAAAGATAGAACACAGTAAGGTACTCAACGTAGAGTAGCTATAAATGTCGGCATGTAGTAAAATAAGCACCGAGACGGGAATCCAATGTGCTCGGCCTGATTATAAGTTTATGTTTGTAACTCCATAGGGTTAAAACTTGATATAGCAAGAAAACTGTTTAGTCGTTGAACTTTTTTTAAAATTACTATCAAAGAGCACATTTAAATTCTTTCTCTACTATATCTTCGATATATTATTCAAACACGGTAGTGTTTGAATATGTGGTTGAGTGTCAGTTTTGATAATTTAAAACTGTTTTAAAGCTCAACCTCTCACTCATTTCGATAAAATTTCCAACAATTTTTCCAATTCATAAGGCACCTTCTCAGCTATATTTTGAAATAAAATTGTTAAATTTTCTCTTTTTTTTACATGGAGGTCATCACTTATCAAGGCCCGGGAGCCACTCGGGGATAAGGGTTATTGCGTGTACAGTAATCAATGGGATAGTATCATAGTAATCGCCAGCATTGGAGATTCGACAAAGTGTCTTACTTAAGGGGGCGGTTTGATAGGAATTTGTTTATGTTGGACTTGAAGACATCAAAGCTGAAGTCAGGTGGGAAACAGGCAATCAGAAGAGAGTTCCACAGTCGTGCACTTCTAAGAAAGAAGCTCTGCTCATGGAATCTGCGCTTGGATTTAGGCATAAATAAAGAGTGAGGAAAATTAATGACAGTGGTTTCATCCAGACGGGTGTGTTCGCGACAGATTTGAGAGGGAGGACCAGAGATTACAGCTCAGACGAGCACCTGCTATAAAAATAACGATAAAACAAAGACAGGCTCGCAACCTCTCTTCTGTGGGAGAGAGGCTGCAGGGAAGAGAAAAGGGCATCTCTCACTATTTTGTACTCTGTCAAGGCAGGATAGGCAGTTTTTAGCAGCTCCTGTTTAGATGTGGCAGCAGTACTCCATTCTTGGACGTAATTGGCTTTTATACATATCTCTTATTATTATTTTACATCTCTTATTAAACCAAACATTAAAATAAAATTACTGGTGTTCAAAAGTCCTCAGAGTTAGTAAGGAACGTGAAAGACGGTTACTTCTGATTGGCTTTTTATTGCCATAGCAACACTTTCAAAATTGACGTTTTAGAGACGATTTCCTCTGATTGGCTATTGGTTACAGTAACAACATTTTTGTCGTCGACACCTTCAAAAATCATAGCGGCAACGTCGCTCGCATGCCATCTAATTTGAGTTATTTAGAGAAAGTTAACAAAAGTGATCGCTTTTGCCGTGCTAGGGCTGATCATATTTAACTTATAACATTGCCCGTTTATTATGTTTCTCTCTTTTTGCCCTCCTTTCTGTTTATTTACTTAATTACGTCTTTTATTTGATTTCTTATATAGTTAATTTAAGAATGTGTAATTATATTTCATGCATTGGTGAAAATACGTATGATATTTTATACACAAAAAAATATTATTTCAAAGCAAATCCTGGAAGAATCATGGATTACATAGAAAAATGCGAGCATGAAAAGTAAGGGCTAGTTGTTTAAACTGAAGAAGAAACCACAAGATATTCTAGTTAAAAATAATAAATCTATAACTTAAAATAAGCATTAAAGATTTATATATAATATTAAATTAAAAAAACAAACTTAATGCTGCAATATTTTAAATTACAAATTTATAATATTTTTACTAGAATATGTTCTCTGTTTCTTTTCCAGTTTAAACATTTAGTACTTTTACTTTTCTAAGTTTAATTTCAACCATATAACATTTTATGTTCGCATTTTCTCTGTAATATATATATGTGTGAGTGTGTGTTATTTCTTAGTTGGCTGATTTAATTAAAAAAAACGTGAAAAAGAAATAATCATCTCATTTATATGGCCCGGCACAATTATTCACGTCCATTAATGCAGCGGAATGTATATGAGAGTAGACGTCTAACTCATGGAATCGCAATCTTGTACATGAAAAATATTTTGATGAGGAAGTCGATGTATGGATAAAAAAAATTGAAAGGCTTTTTCTCAGTTGCATCTTGAGTAACGAGGATGAATGAGTTTACGCGAGGTATAGATCTGGTCGTCCCTTTTCTTGGATTTCCATTTCCCTCCTACTAGATCATACTTTTTTACTTTAATACGTTTATTGAATACCGTTAATGACAGACCAATATGTAAAAGCATAAACATATTGGTTATGACTTGGACTTTTATCATTGTCATTAATTTTTAGAATCTATGTAACATTGACCACAATAACAACAATGAAACTATATTGTAGCACATCAAACGACATGTCTAAATCTAAAAATGATAAAAAAAACAGTTTTTCTGTCATGTAAATTCAAGTACATTTTAAGGTGTATGATATCTCTAAAAGTAAAATTGACTTTGTGCGTGTCTGTCTGTCTGTGTATATTTTTCTACCAAATTACTGTTGCCTATTTTCAGTCTACAGACTCGACATTTGACATAAGGGTATTGAGATTAAGGAAAATCTTTTTACTCGGTTTTCGCCAAGAAATGTTGTTCTCAATATATCAAAGTTCAACGGTTTGACCTTTAAAGACTCTACCAAACTCCCGCGCTAATTTTGGGTCTAAACAGTTGATATTTTAGATGCAGATAACTTGAACATGAATCCATTTTTTTTTATTTGATTTGAGCCTAAGAAAATAAATGTTAAGGGGAAAATTGGGGTCAAAGTTTGAAAAAATTGACTTTTCGGCTAATTTTTCGTCTAAACCTTTGAAATTTTACATAAAGTGTATTCCGATTCCGACATAAGGTAAGTGTTTTAATTGATTTTTGGCCGAAATTTTTGCAAACTCAGGGGCAATGTTCAAAAGATTTTGCGGTCACTAGCAAACTATTCAGCCAATTTTGGGTTTAAACATTTGAAATTTTATTCAGACATGCATCAATCTTTTTAATGAATTTTTCAGCAAAAATTTGGCTGCCAAGAGGTCAACGTTTAAAGAGTTGGGCTTCGCAGACGTCACCAACTTCCTCCACCAATTTTGGGTCTAAACATTTGAAATTTTAGATGTAGGTTTCCTGAACATGAGTCAAAATTTTTTTTATATATATATATATATATATACATACATATGCACATTAAGTTATGAACAGTATATGGGGCCCGAGAAAGGCTGGGCTGAAGAGCTAGTTAATACAATAAGCACATTTAAAAAAAATCGAATCATATGCAGACGTAGTTTAATGCATTCTAAATCAGAAGGGAACTCTGGATTTTGCAAAACAATGTTCGAAGTAGTGTGTTTAAAAGTAATTAGTTTTTTGAAATATGTATTACATTGTGCTAATATTTGTACATCTGCAATGATTACATAAATTAGATGGGTTTACACCTTACAAGTCATAGTGTGTCCTAATTATTTGTGTCAGGAGCAGATTAGCATCCGTTATATGAAACAGAACTAATTGCAATCTGAATATCATTTGAAGTAATTCATGAAGTATCATTATATTAAAGCTACTAAAACAATACTTCTGTATATACAAACATATATAAGTTATTTATATAGCTGTTACATATGGATTCATACATAACTGGTATAAGTTATATATATATATATATATATATATATAGATATATATATATATATATATATATATATATATATATATATATATATATATATATATATATATATAATTATGCATACATCATCTTCTATAACGATTAGACTACTCTGGCTGAAGTAAAAAACATTGAAAAATAAAAATGTTTAAATTTAACGTTATTTCACGCGGTTAATGGTAGCCTAATGGATACAGTCTTTGCTAATTAAGCCAGATATTGTCGACTATCGGCTGGTATTAATCCTGACACCTTGAACTGAAGATTCCCGAAAGGATGAAACACTAGTGTCGGTAGGTATTTAATTTTTATAGTAAATAATATATATATAAATATATATATATATATATATATATATATATATATATATCTTTGTACGTATCAGTTAATTTATTATTAAAAGTGTAGTAGCTGCGCATTCGAATTCATTAAGCTGGCGTTGGATCAATTCGGAGTACGTGAACGCAAATGATTTCACAAATGTAAGTTATGTTCATGTATTAATAATTCGTACCAATCACAATTGACATGAATTTATACAGACTTTTAAAGATTATATATTAGCATAGATGCTCGGCGCTGTCCGGGTTGACATGAAATTCGCTTTGGACACAGCTCGTATACTAAGGATATTGAGCAACCCCCACAAAAAAGAAGAAAGTGACTACTTCCCCACCAGATGTTCCGTGCACTGGAACAACCCCTAAAAAATAAATGATTTCAAACAACACTTGTTTCATTCGACATAGCTGCGTGTGCCCGTGCGACCGCAAAAAAAATAAAGAAATAAAGAAATACACGCGATAGGCAGACTTTAAACGCGAAATAAGGGGAAAAACTTTAATTGTAGAAGCTTTTGCCCATCCGACCACGGCGACTTATAATGTCATGATCCTGCAAGATAACGTTTATAAACAGTTTCAGTTTACTACGCGTGCCTGACTTGCGAAAATGCCGACGCAAAAAGTTACCCTCCTTGCAAGAAATGGTCAAGGTTACCACTAGAGAATTAATCTTTTGTTTTTCTAATTTTTACATATTGCCCGCCAAAGACATCGCTTCTTCAGATAGTTTCAGTTGCCACCCTGTTTGATACGGCTGACAAATGTATAAAGCGGACATACGAACACACACAAACCGACGTTTAAGATTTATATGATAGACTACAATTGATATCCGGCGTATCTTTGGACAGAGCTGCTATACTAAAGATATTGAGCACCCGCCCAGCGGTGACAATATTCCCACCAGATATTTCGGTAGCCCGTGCGCTGGAACTCCCTAAAAATAGATGAATTAAAACATCATGTCTTTCGATCAATTTAGCAGCAAGTTCCCATGCGACTGCAGAAAAATAGCTAGGGAGGCTCTAAACTTAAATGCGAAAGAGTGAAAAAAGGGAAAAACTTTCTGATAAACTCTTTTAACTATCGGACCATAACAACTTTCGACGACATCACCTGCGAAATAACGTTTTAAACATGTTCACAGTTTGCTACGCGTGTGTGACTTGCGAAAATTGCGTCGGGAAAATTAACACTCCTTGCAAGAAATAGTACAGGTGACCACCATAGAAGTGTTTTTTTTTAATTTCTACATATTATGCTTCCGAGACATAACTCTTTCAGATAGTACTTGTTTTGACCCAGCCCAATGCGACTGACAAAAGATTTTAGCAGACATACGAGCACACAAACACACAAAAAAACGTGGTTTGACATTTATATAATAGATGTCTGTTTTTATATATTTTGAATATTAGATATATTACTGGTAAAATACACTAAAATATAATGATCCTGTACACTGGAATAAATTATCAAAAATAGATTATCGAGATTTAATAAATGAGTTCATTGATACAGTCACAAAAGTGAATAGACAAATGTTTACACATGTAATAAAATCTAACACTTAATGATCCCATACATATAGCATTACATGTATTATGGATATAGCAAGCCTTTATTTACATATCACGTTATTTGATATCCTTATAGCAGAAACTGTTTCAATGATAATCTAATCGCTTTCAATTAGATAGTAAATCTTTTCTTAACTAATAAACTGCAATATGATAAAACGTCCATAAATAGAACTAATAACCATCTATAATATAAATCTCACCTGTCTGTATAAATGGGTGTGTGTATGTATGTATGTATGTATGTATGTATGTATGTATGTATGTGTATCTGCCTACAATTTTCGACAAAAGCAACAGTTTTCATGAGATCTGTATCGTTTTGAAGCGTGCCCCTTCGGGCGACAAATATCGAAAAATTGGCCATAAATACCAATTCCTTCACCCTCAACTAGGCACATTTATACAAGAAGGAGTCGTTTATATCGCCGATATTTTCGAAAGTTATCTACTCTTTAAGATGGACTAACCCTTATTTAAACCTTCGCCACTTCTAGTTTGGCGATGGACACAATGGCAAAGATGTCACTATTTTATACACGTCCATTTCCTCTTTCGCGGTATGGTTTAGAGCCTGCATTCCTTCTACCACATTTTTTTGCCTAACACATACCTCCAAACACCAGGGAAACGCCGGGTACCCAGGCTAGTATTATTACAAAACATAGTATTTTATTAAGATGAATGAATTCACAATACCGTAAATTAATAAAAGTCAGTACGCCAGAATTTAATCCGCTCGCATGTCTATAAATATATTACAGTACACACTATCGCCATTATATATGTATTAGCCATAGAAACAGTTAAACATTCATCCTCCGTTATGAGGAATACATTTATATTTAAATAATACCAAGGAAGTTTTAAAGCTGATACATCCATATAGACAGTCACTCTAAATTTTGCATTTTCCTTCGAAAGACGAAGGTCAAAAAATTTACGAGACAGGTAAACCGATGAACGTCGGCTTGTATTTTTTAGCAATCTCATAATTCTGTAAGCAGTCGAGATTTGAAATATGTTTACAGACATTTTCTTAACAGGGCGGCCTGTAACAATAAAACTATATATATATATATATATATATATATATATATATATATATATATATATATATATATATATATATGAATGTATATGGGTGTATGTGTTTTTCTTTGATAATTTTTCCAGATATGGAGCGAATGGAGATCTGCATTGCGGTAGTATAAGTTATAGCTGACCACACACGGACGATTCGATATTTTTTATCTGCAGTGTTCAATCAAGTGTCAGTATAGACGATTGAAAATCGAACTGTTTTCACAAAATGGGAAACGAATCCGGCCAAAACTTGACTTGACGCTATTGGGTGCCAGCCAAAAAAGAAAAACCCAAAAAGAAAGAATAAGAAAAAAAAAGAACAAGATATAGACAAATAAAGAAAATTAATGCACATAAATGCCGTCTAAACATCATTTGTGATCGAAAGAGTACACAATTATGGAGACACTTGTTCTAAACTAAAAGAAAAAAAAAGAAAAAAACTTTGATAAATAAATACGGTTCACGTCATAAAATTAAAGACATTTAGAGATTGACTTACTTTATATGTCGTTAGTTTTCTTTCAAGATATATTTTCTTGACGCCTGACTAGAAATCAGGTCTTTAGTCTGTATTTCGATAACAAGAATATAACGGCGGTCGCACTCAGACACAATGTTCTATTTCAGTTGAAGTATGACTGACTGTCAATATTTCTTACTTATAATATGTTCCCTATTTGACAACATCATGGCGATAACACTTACGCAATATAGAAAGCCATTTTTAATAGCACTATGGTATCCTTTTCCCACATCATTGATGCCTATATTTGCCTTCACAATTTCTCCTATGTCCCATATATATATATATATATATATATATATATATATATATATATATATTAATACGTAGAAAATGTAATGTAATGTAAATAAACATCCTACTGAACAACATTCCAGCAAAGATTATAAAGAAAATACATGGCCTTGAAACTCAGTAGTTTTTTTACGTTTCAGTAGTAATATACATTTTTTTTTAGATGAATTGAAGTTGGAAATTCACAGGTTAAACAATTGATATGTTTCTCATATTTTTAAGAAACTGTTATCATTATGATGTTGACATTTTTAGAAGACTCCGACTGTTAGAATAAACAACATTGTTCAGGCTGAAATTGATCAAATCAAAGAGATTTCTCAGCTCTCGACATTTAATCTAGTATTTCTTAAAGTATAAATTGCATTATATATCTTCATATTATATCAATAGCAATTTTAAACTCTACCTACATTTTTAGACATATCTTGCTTTGTTGTGTACGTTCAATTGCATATCACTCAGGAGACAATAACCTCACATTACATACACACATATACACACACGCACACACACACACACACACACACACATATATATATATATATATATATATATATATATATATATTAAAAAATCGTGTTTAATTAATCTGCCTATATTACTCATTGTATTTTATTTATTTGTTATCATACGATTGCATCCACCCTAGTCATCTAAAGCATTATAAGAGGTTTTTATTTTGCTTCAGAATTCGGTTTATCTATTCCATGAAATTTATGCCTTAATAGTATTGTACTTCCTACACTTGAGTATCGTGGTAACGTTGCTCTCATACCACCAGCACTTTGATATTACGTTGCCTGTTCTAAAAGCAATGTCTCATATTTTTTTAACTTAAAAAGGTTAAAGAACTACGAAGGAAAGAGCGATACCAATTGTTTGTGCTCACGAATCTGTTTTCTACATCGTCATCAGCATTCTCAAATCACATTAGCCAGTGATGACTAATGGCTGTAGATGCATTATATGAACGCGCTTACAAATCGACATCGCCTTTTGAAAATTCAAAGACGCCATTAATTCCAGTAACTGATTCGACTTTTAACTTATATGTCTGCTTCCACTCTGAGATTCCCGAATCAATTTCCAAACTGTGTTCATCTAAACTGAATTGGCTTCGTAATCATTCCACACCCACAAACCTCGATGAATTTTCATCGGTTTACTTTTTTCTACATGGAGAAATTCGATGAGACATTTGCGATGCACATCTATTGTAAGTGTTTCTTTCGCATAGTCGGACCTGCAGCAGAGCAATAAAATTGTAGGTCATGAATGCATAAGTTCAGCCATTTCCTCTGATCCATTTTGGCGAACAATAAACTTTGGAAGCGTTACTTTTCGAACGCTTCTTGTAGCTAGATTTTCTTTCAATTCGAAGGTTATCCTGCTGAATTTCACCTAATACTGATTGTGTTCCTGCAAACATCTAAACTGTGTTGTAAGCGTCATCAATCGTGTCATATTTGCCAAATTTGGAACTTAATACATAAAGCCATATTTACAATCTAGTGAGCTTCATAGTCCGTGATATACACAACGTGTATTATTTCTATTCACAATATTCTGATTATTATCTATCGTACCCAATCTTCTCATAGGAGTTATACATCATACCTTATCCATCATCTTGTATCCACACTGCGCCCGTAACCCAGGCAAGCCTATACCTCTAGACTAAAATGAATATCTTTCAGTTTGAAAAGTCCGTTATCAAGATGTCGGAGTCAGGCGGAGTTTTCGTCTACTTTGAGCTTGATCCATTTGCAGAAGTCTCCATTGAAGCGCTGGATAATGCGATCGCAGTGATGGCAGCTGTACAAATTGACAGCGCTTTTGGAAAATTCAAAGACGCCATTAATTCCAGCGACCGATTCGACTTTTAAATGAGCTCGGGATAATGAGTTTTGATTATAGTGCGCATTTGTGAAATCGATCGAGATCACTGCAGCTTACTCAGACTTAAATTGGATGCGGGTAGCCGCACAGTGATCCAATTTATAATAATAATAATAATGATAATAATAATAATAATAATAATAATAATAATAATAATTGCAACTGCAAAGAAAATAGACATGTTTATTCTAAAAGTGTTAGTATGATGACCATAACGATAATTATAGGTAGAGCAGCAATAACAATAATAATGATGATAATAATAATAATAATAATAAGAAGAAGAAGAAGAAGAAGAAGAAAAAGAAAAAAAAACAACAATAGCAAGATGAAGAAGAAGAAAAAGAACACGTGTACAACCATTAATAAAACAACGAGAAGAAAGGAAAATAATATAAAAGGAAGAAAATGCAGAACAAGAAAAAAGAGAACGTATGGTTTATCAGCTGCGGCTACCTGGTGTGTCCCAAACTCATTACTAATACTTATAGCTGTAATCACTTTTAGATTATCAATTATTATTATTATCATTATTATTATTATTATTATTATTATTACTACTACTACTACTAATAATAATAATAATAATAATACTACTACTAATAATAATAATAATGAGATAAATAAAAGAGATTGTTGATATTGAAGAAAGTCGGAATCGTATCTGCTGTGATTTCCTGGGAGTGTGACAGAAGGATTTGACAACTGGATTGAGAAAATCGGGATCTATAGAAATGTTGAAATGCGTCTTGTTAAAAACCACCTGAATCTTGCGGAAAGTACTTTCCGCCCGTGAAAAAAAGATGCTGATAGCTTATGGTCAGACTATCAGCAGAAAATCGGTAATAATAATAACAGCCAGACATAAAATGTGACAACAGCAATTATAATAATAATAATAACAAAAACAACAACAACAACAATAAGAAAACGAATAGTAACGATAATAATAGCAACAACAGCAACAATAACAATAATAAATAATAATAATAATAATAATAATAATAATAATATTATATTATTATTATTATTATTACTATCATTCTTCTTCTTATTATTATTATTATTATTATTATTATTATTATTATTATGTTGTTGTTGTTGTTGTTGTTTTCACCCAATTCCAGGGAACATGACAGGTTGTTTTCAAGGAGTGATCTTTTATGACTTTTGTGAAAGCTCATGTGAAGCAATAACAATAATAATAATAATAATAATAATAATAATAATAATAATAATAATAATAATAATAAATTAATAAATATAATGTGAAGAAGCAAAAAGAAATAGTGTCTGATTAAAAAGAAGACGTTTAGTTTCATTCGTATGCTTACACGGTTATTCCCGTAAATGATTTTTTTTAATATTACTTTCAATTATGTTTCTTCGTTTTTATCTTTAAAAGCGCATGAACGTTCGTCTTGTTTTTAACTTTATTTTCAAAAACTGAAAAACGAAAAACAAGTCTGCGAATAGTTCAATAAAATTATGATTGATTGACTCTTAGTAGATATCCCTGGATTCCAATTCCTTCTTAATACTTAAATTTTAGACAAATTATGGAATCAATATTAATCATGCATCAAATCAAGATTTACTTATTTTATTTAAAATACCATAATATTCTAGACATAAAATATTGAAGTGTTATGCCTTTATTATAGTACTTCTGACTGAACATAAACTGTTTTTTCCAGGAAAATTCATTTTTAACGGCCAAGATAGATATTTTCATAACCATACTTAGTCGGAGGGTAAGTGTGTTTTTTCTTGCTTTGTTTCGTTTTCAATTTCGTTTTTCCTTGCTTTGTTTTCGTTTTTCTTCACTTAATGCACTAATACTTAAAACATATCTGACGATCGTATTGTTACCCTGATTTCCCGAGGAGTATCCCCCATATAATAAAATGACTGCATAAATTCGCCTCTGGGCTAAAGGATCGTAGGTTCACAACAACAAAAGCCACATAAAAATTCAATACATCTAACCTAATAGCCCATATATTATCTAGCTTTCGAACACATTTTTGACACATTTAGTCGTTATGTAAGAAAATATTACATTGCGTCTGACGAGCAACGCAATCACAATTGCAACATGTTTAGAGGAAGGATTCCATACTTCCTAACTCTTTAGCTTAAAACTTCTACCAGTTGTCACAGAGACAAATTTTACATTTTCCACAGATAATGTGATTACACCGATGGTAATTGGCTCATAGATTACTAAACATAATACACACTTTCGCGATTCCGATTAATAAATATTAACAGATCACCTACAAAAGTCGGTCCATACTGATTAGCTGAGCCCTGAAAATGCTCATATTCGACAATTCTGTTCTTATTAATAAACGAACAGTTTCTATAATTCAAAAATGGCGTCACTTAGAGACATGTTTTTCGCACCGCATCAAGTTCATTACATACACATGTTAATGCAGTCATTTGTTGTTCCTGTGTATGTGTGTATGCGTGTGCGTTCGTGTTGGGGGTGTGTGCGTACGATACAAATCACTCTTTGCTTGCTTTAAACAAACTGATTCACAGTAACGCCTGGCCGGGTACAGCTGTTTTAATATAAAATATGAACATTCCAACATTTAAAAAAGGAGCTAAAATAAAAATAGGCTAAAATTATTTTTATTATACATGAAATAATTCGTAGATGTTAATAATTAAAATGATACTTATGCACTTGTGTTACCGTGCTATTTTTTAATGTTGTATTTGCAAGTTACAGTCGTTTTTGTGTGTGTGAACGTACAATCGCTCTAATAATGATTTAAACAAACTGGGCTGCAGCATCGCGTGACCGGTACAGCTGTTTAAAGAGAAAATCTTTACATTCGAATATTAGTCATTAGAAAAAAATAAGCTAAAATAAAGATAGACTAAAATTATGTTAACTTCCATTAAATAAATCGTGCATGTTAAAAAAAAATTATTAAAATTATTAAAAGTCGTGCTTGTGTGTGTTTATGTGTACGTCTTTGTATGCGTGGGTGCATATGTGTGCGTGTACGTGCGATATAAATCACTCTAATACTTGCTTAAACCAAACTGAGCCACAGCAACGAGTTCCAGCTTACAGCTTGTTTAGTTATAATTGCAGAATTCTGCATAGGTTAAATAACCTCAGGACAGTTTTTTTTTAATTTTTTTATGCGAAAAATATATGATAAAATTCCATATTTTAAAACCAAGAGGAAACCTTTATGAATTAATGTCCCTGCCCACACTTATTTTTTATTTTATCAAACTGGAACTTTTTAGGAGTCATGCGTTTTGTCTAAAATGAGAATTTTAAACTAATTGTGGTGTCTTATTTAGTAGTGTTTTAATGAGTGACGTGTGATATGATACCTGTTACTTGTCGTGCAGTAACTCGGTTTTGTATATGAATTAACATATACAGCAAGGGACTGATTAAATATTAGAAACGCGATAATGTTGTCCCCTCGTATGATGATATAAAACTAAGCTGTAATCGTGACATCAAATATTACTTAGAAAACTGTGGTAAAGCTTTCACAGCCGATCGCCTCTTTTCCACAATTGATGATATATCTGTCAGCAAAGGCAAGGCTATTTTAGTAGATCTACTCGGGACTACTCGCTAAATAGCCCCGTAGATAAAGATTAGTACAGTGCCTGTGGAAATTAGTATTCATAACTATTTGAATATGCACAAGTTGTCTCACGCACAGGTGCTGGCACCTTTCCAGCAGCCAGAATGCACTAAGTGCTCAAGAGTGAACAACGTTATTCAAAACATTGATTATAATAGGAAGATGATCCTTGGTTCTATCACTATGATCCAGATGCAAAATGTTAGTTGATGCAGTGGAAGCACATTGACTCACCACCTATAAAGAGGTTAGCAGTTCTCTGCTAGAAAGGTTATGCTTACAATTATCTTAGACCAAGGTGGAGTGCTTATGACATATTTCCTGGCTAAGCGTAATAAATTACAGGGTCCTATTATGCTTAACATTTGTGCAAATTAAGAGAAGCTACCAAAACCAAGAGAAAAAGCAAGATCAGCATAAAACACAAGGATAAGGCACCGAGACGATTTGATAGAGGTTAAACTTGCCAGATAGTTCGTCACATATTTGTTTAAAAATTATTGTTGGCACTTTGCTCAAACGAGTATAGTGATAGTGATTAGTCCACTGACAGAGACTTGATCACAATACTCGATTTTCTCTTCTCCCTCTTCATCTTTTTTAATCTTTTTCTTCTTATATTTCTCCTTCTTCTTTCTCCTTGTTCTTTTTCTTCTTTTTTCTTCTTCTTCTTATTGTTGTTGTTGTTTTACTTTTGTAACTTCATAGAACAACGCGATGGGATTACAAGTGCATTAATCGCATTACGTGTGAAATCAAGCTATATTTACTCACGCAATTATCTCTTAAAATACACAAAGAAATAACGCCGTGAACGAGTTAATCATTTTTAACCGACTATAATATGAAAGTGTCTATGCAATCCCAATTGCAACGGAAGACATCAAGAGTCTTAATTTGTTTATCCTTCTTGATTCAATTCAATCTAAACATACAGCTCCCGACGCTATTGGGAAATCAGAACCAACTTAATCATATGTGGCAAGTAATTACTTATACAAAGGCAATATAAAAAAAGGCTTGATTTTTCCATATAATTATCGGACCAATTTCTTAGCAACAGTCAATTAATGGTTACAGGATATAAATAAATGAGATATTATAACACATAACATAATAATCTATATTATAGTAGGATTAAGTACAATTTTATAAAACAAAATGAAATACAAATTACTACTATAGCATTACAAAATCATAAAACCAAATAGTAATACGATAAAATACGATAAAATAAAATGGAATACGATATTAGTATAACACAATATAATTAAATAAAACATAATAGCGATAGAATATAATATAACTGAATTCAATAAGAAAACAATATAATACAACACAATGAAATAAAATTGATTACCATGTAAATGCCATATAACTCAATACAATAAAACGGAATACAATAAACAATACAATATAAGGAAACGTAAGGAAATGCAATGCAATATAGCAAAATAGAAATTAATGGTTACACAAGTACAGCACTATTTAATAAAATGGATTGAATGATAATACAATAAAATGCAACACAATTAAATAAAATACAATATAATAAAAATAAAATAATAATAATATATTCAATTGCATTACAATGGCAATAAAATACCATACGACGCAATAAAATGAATAACAATATTAATACTGTGTGTAAAATACAACACATTAAAGCGGAATTCAATAATAACATAATATAATGCAATAAAAAGGAGTACAGTAGCGATACAATATAATACCACGCAATATAATATCAAACAGTGCCACAGTGAGGTCACATTACATACATCAAATATTGCGGTAAGGCGTAATGATTAGTTGATTAACCAGATTTTACCCCGCTGGGACTATGGAAAGTAGTAGTTCATAGTGAGGCAAGACATATACAATACTGTACAAGCGATTAGATTGTTCACAGCTACAGTTAAATGATATACGAGAATGTGAAGTTCAGCGCCATTTTCATATAGAAATTTACAGCGCTTTATATTGATAAATGGTTACAGATGCGGTGATCCATAGTAACCACCGCCACACTGAAATAATAATAATAATAATAATAATAATAATAATAATAATAATAATAATAATAATAATAATAATTCAAAACAGAATATCATAAACATATATTTAATAAATAATGATTAATGGTTTCAGCCAACTCCAGCAGACATTAATTAATAATTATCACTACAAATAACATTATACTATGTTTAAAGATCCAATTATTTAAACCATTCTCAATATGCACTAAATAAAATCATTACTAACAAATTAGATCATACTAATTAAGATGATATCAAAATATCAGAAATAATAAATAAACTAAGGAACTGACAATCTTTAAATTTAAATTTAACTAATTAACTACAACAAAAAAAGAAAAAAATATTCAACCAATACAGTAATCTTCCTTTGTTAGGTCGACAATTTATCCCCCTTGATAGTCAAATCTTAAATTTAATTTAACAGAAATTCAAATTTCAATGGTCGGCTTAATGAGAACGCAGAAAAAAATTAATTAAAAAAATTAAATAAATAAATATAAAGTAATAAAATATTTGACTCATAATCATACAAATATTACAGTAATTACATTAAATAATGCTAAATTTTGATAGTCCCACAAAATTAATTAAAATATTATTGTAATAATAATAGCAAATATTAAATAATATATTTCAAGTCGCCATTTCTGCGGTATAGGTGGCCTGTTTTCTATGTACTTTTGAACGAAGTCGAACAAATATCTGACGAAGAGATACCTATTCTCGAAATAAATTCACAGATTTTCCAACATACCGTTTGACGCAAATAATGTCAATACAAACTTGAATATAACGTATGTATGAAATATTTAAATATGTGTATATACTGTATTCAGATTGTATTAATAAATCTTTTCTTCATTTGCTTCAGTTAGTGTCTCTGTTTTACTGCTGCATTTTATTGCCTTCTACGAATCACATTCAAGCAAACTACATTAACCTCATCTTTTGCTGAATTTTATCTCGAAGTATGTAGGTACCCTACAATAATTTTGTTTCTTCTACTGTCTGCATGTGCCTCTGTTATCTGTTTTTATTCCCATTATAATTCCAGTTGTTTTCTCTTTGTTAGCTATTCTGATTATGCCAGTTTTTTTACTGTGCTTTGCTAGCTAGTATAGTTTTTTTATGTACTAAAACGGAGAATATTCTCCTGTAATTAAACATATTACACATTCTTATTTATGCATCCTTGTCATTGAATACTTCTTCATGTCAGCCATGATGCTGATTATAGAAAAAATAAAACCAAAAAATTGTTTGTAAAAAGTTCCATTTATAAATTTTATATTTTATAATTTCGAATTTTCCATATCTTAATTACAGAATTTGGAACCCATTATGATTATCAAAAAAAAGAAAGTATGCTCATTCATATATTGTATATAGATTCACATCTTTCGTCATCAATGGAGAAGACCGGTCTTAATGTGTTATTTGTAATAAAGCTTTGACAAACGATTCTATGAAACCAACAGAGATGAAGCAACATTTACAAAATGTTCATCCTCAACATAAAGACAAGAACAAAAACGTTATTGAACGTGATGGGAATGCTGTAAAAAAAGATGAGGCTGTTATCAACAGATTTTACAGAAAATAAACAAATGAACAAAAATCAGAGACCCACAGTATTAATGCTGGAGTCCCTCAAGGGTCAATCATGGGCCCAACTCTCTTCCTTATCTACATTAACGACCGCCCTAAACACATACTTAAATCATTCGTTGACATCTATGCCGATGACACGACCATCTACGGCAACACATCAAAGGCTATAAGTTACAAAGTTCTCTCTGGTTCTCTCTCCTCTGATCTTGAACGCGTGGTTCAGTGGGGAAAGACGTGGCTGGTTACTTTTAATCCATCTAAAACCAAAGTCCTATCCTTACATCACGCTCTGATCCCCATCTGGCATCAATTGGGATGGATGGCTCTTGTCTGGGAGAGGCCCCGTGTCTTGACAAGCTTCTGGGTTTGACCTTTACTCCTGATCTGAAATGGAACACGTACATCAGGTCTGTTGCCAAGGTCGCTGGAAAGATGGTGGGATCCTTCTACCGCTCCAGAAGATATCTCACTACTGATGCAATTCTCTATCTATATAAAAGCCAAGTACGTCCAAAGATGGAATACTGCTGCCATATATGGGAAGGAGCTGCTAAAAATAGCCTATCCTGCCTTGACAGAGTACAAAATCGATTCGTTGCTTAGTGGGAGATGCCCTTTTCTCTACCCTGCAACCTCTCTCCGACAGAAGAGACGTTGCGAACCTATCTTTGTTTTATCGTTATTTCCATGGCAAGTGCTCGTCTGAACTCCAATCTCTGGTCCCCCCTCGCCAATCTTTCACGAAAAACACCCGTCTAGCTGAATCCACTGTGAAAAATTTCCCCCACTATTTATCTGTGCCTTAATCAAAACGTGGATTCCATGAACAAAGCATCTTTCTTAGAACTGTACGCCTGTGGAACTCTGTTCCGTCTGCCTGCTTCCCACCTTACTAAACTTGGATGTCTAAAAGTCCAACGTTAACAAATCCGTAATGAACCGCCCCCTTAAGTAAACACTTTCACATCTCCACACTAATGTACTGTACCTGCAATAACCCTTATCCCTGGGTTGCTTCCGGGCCTTGATAAGTGGTCACCACCGTGTTAAAAAAAAACAGAAAGTTATTGAAGCTTCTTATTTTGTAGCTCCTGAAATAGCAAAGCAGAAAAAACACATACAATTGGGGAAAATTTGATTAAGCCTTGCTCTCTCAAAATGGTGGAAATTGTGTTGGGAGATGAAATGAAGAAATAAATTGCAGCGGTTCTATTCTCAAATAGTACTGTTCAAAGGAGAATAAGCGATATGGCCACTGACATCAAGGATCAAGTTGTGCAAGGGATCAAGTCTTCAGCATTTGGATTATTTTCAATTCAACTTGATAGATCAACCGATGTGGCATCATGTTCCCAGTTGATGGTGTTTGGAAGGTATGTTCATACAAGTTTATTTACAGAGGAGTTTCTGTTTTTGTTTTCCTCTTGAACTTTCAGGGAGTTTTTGTGGGATAATATATGTGGGTGCTGTACCGATGGAGCACCAGCTATGTTAGGGACAAAATCAGGATTCCAAGTATGTGTGAAAAGGTGAACGCCAAAAAGCGAAAGGCATTCATTGTATGATCCATCGTCAGGCACTCGAAGCCTCAAAAACACTTCCAGCTCCGTTTGAGAGGGTTTTGAGTCAAATAATTCAAATTGTGAATTTTTTCAAAGGAAGAGTCTTAACCCAAGCAGTTATGTTATGATATGGATGCAACTTATAATTCACTTCTTTTTCACACAAACGTCCGTTGGCTGCCAAGAGGAATTGTAACTGAGCGAATATTTCAGCTTATGGACGAGCTCAAATTGTTTTTCGAGGTTCGAGGTAAGACTGAATTTCTTGCCGGGCTAAACAATGAAGAATGGATCATGCGTCTTGCTTATTTGGTTGATATATTCGAGCAGCCGAATAAACTGAATCTTCAGATGCAAGGAAGGAATACAAATATTATAAAATTCGTAGATACCTTGAGAGCTTTTATGAGCAAGCTTGAAATTTGGAAGAGAAAAGTCAATAGAAAAAATGTGGCAATGTTTGAGAAACTGACATCCATTCTTGATATTTGTGGTGAAGATAAGATACTTCCACAATTTGCAAAAAAAAATTTGCAGCATTTGATAGCACTGCAATATGAATTCAGCATATTCCTGAACTTGGTGAGCATGAGTTCGATTTAGTAAAAATCCATCCAAATTGACTGATTAAAGAGTTCCAGATGATTGCCAAGATGAATTCCTTGAGCTAAAAACTGATTCGGAAGCAAGAGATATGTTTGATGAAAAATCAATAACAGAATTTTGGCCTCTGATGTGCGGAAATAGCTAACCATGCATTGCTTCCATTTGTATCGACAAATTAAAACAAAGCAACGCAGTAGATTAGATGTAGAAAACGACCTGCGTTGTGCCATGTCAAGCACTCCTCCGAATTATTTCAGAATTGGCCAAAGCAAAACAATCACAGTTATTGTCATTTGATGAATCGTAATCTTCTGAATTAAATTGATTGCAGATTTTAATTTCTTGTTATTTTACTTGTCTTTTTAAATTGCATTAGTTTCATTTTTGTTTTTTAAGAAACTCATTATAAATAAAAAATAAATTCTGTTTTTATTTCTATTTTGTATATCCATCAATATTTCCAATTTGCATTTAATTTATAAAACACAATTATAAACATAAGCCATGTATAATGTTGTGAATGTATATATACACATTAGGAAAAATAAAAGTTTTTTTTGTAATATTTGCATATTATTTTGCATGCATTTTTGTAAAACATTTTTTGGGGAAATGAGGGGCTGAATGAACCTTTAACAAATGGTAAAAGGGGTGCATGGGTCAAGAAAGCCTGCGAACCCTTGCTCTAGACACATTATAGGCCGACCGAAAACTTAAAACTTATGAAGAAAACATTAAAGTTATCAATGAAATAATATACGGGACTATTCTATGTATTTATTTGGGTGATAATTGAAGCAATATTGTCACTAATAAACCTCATCTCATAACATATATATCATATTTTTAGTACGTGGATGTGGTCAAGAAAAATGGGGCGTTCATATATAAATTGTGTCTTAAATGTACTTCTAATTATGTGTTTTGTGACGTTGCGTTTCGTGACGTTGTCTGAAAAAAATGATCTTCACTTTGAACATTTGTGAACTTGTACTTCAGTTACATTTGTCTTTTGTATTTCAATGTATTTAATTTAACTCTATGTTCATAAACAAAAACGTAATTTGGAGTGTGAATATGTTTTGTAGTCATCCTTTATCTTCTACAACGAATCATCTATTTTACTATGCAGAATACGGACATTAACACAATGTTTCTCGTAGGATTACCTAATTCAAGCGATATTTTCGAATATCAGACGCTTCTTGTCAGAAGACGTCGACACATTTCTGTAAGAGCTGTAAGAACAATGTCGCGATCTCCCCTTACTCATATATATATATATATATATATATATATATATATATATATATATATATATATATATTCTATATTATGTATAGACACACATATATATATAATATATTACATATATATATATTATATATATGTGTATATATATTATCTATAATATAAAGCTGAATGTCTGTGTGTGTGCGTGTATGTGTGCGCGCGTGTGTGTGCGCGTGTGTGTGTGTGTCTGGTCACGAATAGGCTCCTATATAGTTGAATATTTTTAAAAATTGATTACATATAATGATAGAGGATTATCGAGACACAGGAATGGGTATGTTTGATCTGGCAGAACGGTGGTTCATTAAAATTGTGGTGTCTGCGTTCGCTGCTGGTCCACAAACTATGGGAATAAAAAATTTAAAAATTACAAAAAAACGTTTACAAGTGAAAAACTAGATGTACATAATAATACTTTGATAAGTATGTTTTAACTTAAATAGGGATAGTATAACAAAATTGTGGGGTCTGCGGTCGCGCCTGGCTTCTATAGAATGGAAATAGGCAAGAACTTTAATAAAAGCTTTTCATATCTATCTGCGTAGTATTCTTTGCTAATTATGTTTCAGTTTGAAAAAATATGGTGTAATAAAATTACGGGGAGTTCGTTCGCCCCTGACCTCCATAGAATGGAAATATGACACAAATTTTAACAAGTTTTTTTTAAATATAGATCCACAGAATATTGTGATAAGTGTGTATGTGTGAACAGGTATGATATAATAAATTATGGGGTTTATCTATTTCATTTTTACTTTCATCATATTTTGCTTTACTTTTGATACCCCCAAATTCAACCCAAATTTACAACCCTTCCTTTTCATAACCTATCATACTTTCATAAATCAGAGTCCATTTTCTGTAGGCTGTTTTTGAACCCAGTCAACGACCGGTACTTTTGCTCGTATATATATATATAGTGTCTGTAGGTATTTTATTTATTATAGTAAAAAAATAATTATGACAGCCCCTTTAAGAAATACGTTTCTTATCGTTGAGCACTTTCTGTTGAATTAAAAAGTCGGTCAATTTAGCTCTCATGCGTAGATCATCGTATAACGATTTTATCACTGTCTGTCTGACGTAATGAACATTTAAATTAAAATGTTTAAAATTCAACGCTATTTCACATGATTAATGGTAGCCGAATGGATACGGCCTCCGCTAATCGAGCCAGAGATGTCTCGTGTCGCGGGGTTCGAATCGTTCGACTGGTAGTAATCGTGACACCCTGCACTGAAGAATCCCGAAAGGATGACACACTAGTGTCTGTAGGTATTTTATTTATTATAGTAAAAAAATAATTATGACAGCCCCTTTTAGAAATACGTTTCTTATTGTTGAGCACTTTCTGTTGAATTAAAAAGTCGGTCAATTTAGCTCTTATGCGTACATCATCGTATAACGATTTGATCACTGTCTGTCTGAGGTAATGAACATTTAAATTAAAATGTTTAAAATTCAACGCTATTTCACATGATTAATGGTAGCCGAATGGATACGGCCTCCGCTAATCGAGCCAGAGATGTCTCGTGTCGCGGGGTTCGAATCGTTCGACTGGTAGTAATCGTGACACCCTGCACTGAAGAATCCCGAAAGGATGAAACACTAGTGTCTGTAGGTATTTTATTTATTATAGTAAAAAAATAATTATAAATATATATATATATATATATATATATATTTGTATATATATATATGTGTGTATGTATATATATATATATATATATATGTATATATATATATATATATATATATATATGAGACTGAAGACCGCTTAATTTGGTGACACTCTCTCCTTCGGAGAAAGCCGATTTTATCCGTCTACCTTGAATGCCATTGACTTAAAAGCATAATACTAAAACTGATATCATGAAACCGATAGAATTCGAACTTGGATCCTCAAAGTCGGTTGTATATGAAGGTCTCGGTTTTTCCGAACTTTCACCTAATATTATCCAATAAAATTTAGCAAGATATAATATGCTTCAATTAAATAAATGTGATGCTAGAAATAACAAGATGTTCGATTTTTTCTTACAGTTGTGTAATAGCAAGACCCGAATTTACGACATACTCCTATCGATTGAGCTTCTTCACAGCAATTCTGAAAATCAATAATTCTTATAATAAGAAGGACAAGAAAAGTGGTCATAAAATCAATATACCGCTAAATTATTTAAGATAAGTGACATTAAATCGATCAGCAAATTATGTAAGTAATGTTTAAAAGAAATAATTTAATCCCATAATAATTTCTAACAGAAAAGATAAAAAGAAAGTAATTTAGATTAGCGAAAACAAACTATCGGTTTTGTATTCTCATTTTTCGGATAATCAACTTGCAACGAGAGACCACAGAAATGATTAATTAAAATATAAATCAACATAAAGAATGAAACAGAAAAAAAAAACAATGAAGAAATAAACGATTTAATATTAATGAGAAAACAAATTGATTAATCACAATATGATCAAAATGAATAAATGAACAATTACAAAAAGATTGAACAATATAATCAGATTTGCTCAACGACAACCGGATCGAGCAAATTCAGTAATGTACTCACAAAATGAGGAGATACTTTTGTATTTAGAAATAGCATTTTATTGAAAGCAATCAGCCCTTGATAAAATATGCATCAGAAAGCGCGTATATACGTACACTCTCTTTCTGTTTCAATTATAATGATTATTATGATTGTAATTATTATTTTTATTATTATATTTGAAATGTTATTATACTGGTAAAGATATATCTTATTGACGTTCCTTTTCAATAGTTATCTCATATATATATATATATATATATATATATATATATATATATATATATATATATATATAAGTAAAAATACACACACTTTGCGCGAGACTTTTCTGTAAGTAAATATTATAAGAGAAACTATCCTTTAAAATATTTGAATTGACGAACCCGTTTTTGTGTAAACAATCCAAAGTTTATGTAGAGCCGCACCAAATATGACCTTCATCTTTGTCTTCGACCTTGAAAAATAGTGTCCACTATACCTAGGTCGGAAACCTATGTCATCACGTTACTCCTGAGCGCTCCACTGGCATGGGCTGTAGGAGAGTGTGTATATATATATATATATATATATATATATATATATATATATATATATATATATATAGATAGATAGACAGATAGATAGATAGATGTAGGGAGAGAGAGATAAATTGATATATATATATATATATATATATATATATATATATATAGCTGTATAGGCACACATATATATATACACATTTATATATATATATATATATATATATATATATATATATATATATATAGGGTATGACATTGATCGTTGACCTTTACCTTTAATAATGGTGTGCGCCGTCCCTAAGCCAGAGCCTATTTTCATGCCAGGTTTTGTCATGGTCGGTCCATTAAAATGGGTTGTAGGAGATTATATGTACAAAGGCTATGACCTTGATCGTTGATCTTTACTTTGAATAATAATATGCACTATCCCTGTATGGGAGACCATCATCATGCCAGATTTTGTCATAATCTGTCCAGTAGTGTGGGCTCTAGGAGAGTTGCTCGCATAAACACACACACATATACGAACACCACTACTTGTATATATATATATATATATATATATATATATATATATATATATATATATGAAGTGTACGTATATATATATGTGCACACAGAAAAGACCAATTGAAAACTAGCGTTAATAAACTAATTACAAATGTACACCCAATACTCGTCTTTTAATGCTGTATGCTTGATCTCTTATTTAATAGTATTTCATGTGTATTGCACGGTTGCGCATATTGCGGCTTTCATTAAGAGATCCAGGTATTTTGATATTATCCATCAGTGCGAACTCCTCTTAAGCATATACGGACATATTTATTTTACTTTGTATTTTAAGACATTTAGCAAGATATACAAACATCCTAACATACTAAGACGTGGACAACATGTATTCCTACAATAACAAACTTAATACAAGTAAGCAATGAACCAATGAAATTAAATACTTTGTGTTTGAAAAGAGACGGTGTATACATTTAATGGAATACATATTAAACACTATTTAGAGTCTACCCTTTACAATGTAAAATGTTAATTGCACATTGATATGTGCGAATCGATGCAAATTAAGTACGTACATATCGAGAACGTGTGTTTTGGATTTTCATTCATTTTCATTTCTCGTACGCACTCTTCTCCTCATTTTTATAAACTATATCGATTGAAATTATTTTTATCGATTAGCCTTATCGATCTTAGGTTGTTCATAGAGAGCCGATAAATATAAATATGAACAATTATGCGTGATGATAATCAAAAACAGGCAGTTAACATCTCTAAATGAAAAGAAAATCAATGTTTTGAAAAATGCAGTAAGATGTTACCATAGAAAAAGAAAGAAAAAAAAGAATTATTTTTTCTTCCACGATTCTGTCCTCTCCTCCTTACATTCAATGGGTGATTATTCTGACAAAGTCGGGAAGAATTGCTCATTTCTGTGTTTGAATCTATCCACATATCATTTAGCGTTCGCTATTCTGTAGATTTGAAGTAATAACATTATTTTTTAACATCAAGCGGTTTTATGTCCTTTTTAGAATGATCTTCCGAAAACAATTCTAAAGTTAGTTTATGTATATTTAAAGACTGCCTTTTAACACGTATTTAACAAATGTTTAACTCTTTAAATAGTAATATGTTCATACTTATATAGAATAAAACATGAGAATGGGTTAAATTAGATCAAAGGATGTAAACTAAACAAATTACCGAAAAAGGCAAATACTCAGAAAGCTAAGGAAGCTGAATTTTCAGATTCACTTGATGAATTATTCGATGTCGCACATGCTGATACCATGAGTATGATCAAGATTGATGAAGACAAAAAAATTCTAGACGGACAGCGTGAGAAATGCAAAAGAAGTTGCATAGGTCCTGTTGATTCAAAGTTTCATAAGGTTGGACGTAGACGTCTAAAGACAAAACATCTTGTAGAAATGCGAATGCAGGTAGTAGAACACGGAAAGAGTGAGTTGCCTACAGCAAGCATGGCATGATATAATCAGAGAGGTCATTCCAGTCTAGATGATGGTGAAAGACCAGACCCACCTGTGCATTGTTCTAGTCACTCTTAATAAGCAGAAAACGTCATAGACCAATGAATATCATGACACCAAAACTTTCAGCCGCTTTTGACATAACAAAATTGTTAAGTTTTGAGACATTGTGTTGAACAAAGATGGCGGCGTAGTTCAGATCAGTAATTAAGATGGCGACCAAGAATCAAATGCGGTCCGTGGCGTAGTTAACCTCTTAAGTTCTGAAATATTGTGTTGAACAAAGATGGCGGCGTAGTTCAGATTAGTAACAAAGATGGCGGCGTAGTTCAGTTCAGTAACCAAGATGGCGGCCAAGAATTAAATGCGGTCCGTGACGTAGTAAACGGCGAACTGATTGAATCCCAAATTCGACAATTTTTATAATAATTTTGGGACGTTTTCATTGGTTGTTTAGCACAGGCGTTGATTCGTCTCAAACCCCCATTAGAAGTCAAAAAACCAAAATGCAAAGAAAAAAACAAAATGCAACATAAATCAGCTGCTGCAGAAGCATTTGGTCACGGTCCCAGAAAGGTAGGTCTTAATAAAGTATCTACAAGACAAGCTCGACGACATACCCGTGAAATGGCGGCTAAGAACATAAAGACAAGCTTTTTGCATCATGTTCCTCTTACTTTCTATGTGGATGGTAAAGTTCTTCCGCCAGAACTCTCTGCAAATGAGAAAGTTGACAAATTGTCAGTCATTTTATCAGGAGAGGAGGTTTTAAAAATACTTCAGAAGTGGTCCTAGTGAAGTCCAAACAGATGCTGTGTTCTGTGTTTTTAATGAATGGAACGTAATAGACTGGATCATATTAAAGTAATTGGAAACAGCAGCTAGTAAAACAGGCAAGAATCCTGGTGGATGTGCATTGTTGGAACAAAAACTAGGACGTGAACTTCTCGGATTACCTTGTCGTCATCACATTCATGTTGCAAGGACATTTGAAGTTCTAATTGAAGTATCAGAAAGCTAACCACAAACAAAACCTTTTTCAGAGATTTTCACAAGGCTTGCGTACCTTTAATTATGCTGAATACCAGATCGTAAGTGATGAACACTTTTCAGTAGCTGAATAAAGTGAACTCATTGCATTTGTTGCTTCAAATATACCAGTCACGTTATGATTACAATAGATGTCTATAGTTGGCACTATTATTTCTTTTTGATCAACCAGTGTTAAACTTGGAAATACGGTAATCAGGTGCCTATCATCAAACTAGGTGGATGGCATAAGTCATCTACTGTTTAAATATATACTTACTTCGATCTCAGTTCAGGTTGTGTAAAAAGTAATTCGATAGGTTGCAACAAATTTGTTGTTAAAGTATATGTACAGGCCCGGTTTACTCGACATTTTCCAGGTAGTGCTCCCCGAAATAATTTAATCCAATTACAGAAGTTTCGCGACTACCAAATAATCAACAAGGTTGTTTCTAATGCAGCAGTTAAACTATTTAAATGTCATTTATGATATCTTTATTAAAAATATATTAGCTTGTAATTATTTGACAGTCAAGTTTTTGATGAAATTAAACAGTTGATGGTTGTCAAACTGGGTTACAAAGATCATCGCAGTCGAGTGAAAATATTGATTTCTGAATTAAACGTGAAACCGGATCTTCAAGACTATGCAACCTGCAACAAAAAGGAGACATTAGCAGCACTTGTTATGTCAAAATCTTTAGAAATTTCATCCAGCAATATGGCAATCTAAACGAAATTATGCTAATGGTGTTAAACAGGTAAAATCATTAAAAGTGGTTCATGATGCAGCAGAAAGTTGACTGGCCCTTATTCAAGATTGGCACTCATCAATTGCCTGGGAGGAGGTGCAAAAGCAGTACTTGTCGCAAGTCGTTGAAAAGCAAACAAGAGTTTCCGATTCACGAAAATGTTCACTACTGCTGAGTGTTCTGAACATTTTAGAATGAAAATTTGTTTCCGAATAAATCAGAATTACTATAATGCAATATACTTTATATTCAGTTTTATATAGTTTTTCATTCTACATTATATAGGATGAAATTTTCAGATTCCTGTGTCATTAACGCATATATTTCATCATATATTGATACCAAATCCAGAAAATGATTGATTTAAGCCAGAAGAGAATGTAAAACTATTGAAACATTTTATTTGCTATTAGTTTAATAAATTAATCGGAACAATATTAAGGGGTAATACCTAACAATTTCACATTTTTTTTCATTGGCACTCTAAGTTTTTTGGTTTTGCGATATGTTTAGAATTAATTCAATTATTTACGAAAGTGCAATTTTACCTAAATGCGAGTTGGGAATAATTTTCCATTTAACCAATTTGGTACCCTCACATGGGGAGCGGCATGGATATTATTTTTAAAATATAATCATCCACCGACACATGTTTAGTCGTCTACGGCTCATTTCGAATCTCTCTAGATTCAGCCACTCTGATGAGACGTAGACGACGAAACCCGTGTCAGTGGATAATTATATTTTAAAATATATATATATATATATATATATATATATATATATATGTAAAATATTTATGTATATATATATATATATATATAGAGAGAGAGAGAGAGAGGGAGAGAGAGAGAGAAAGAGATAGAGAGATGTTGTTTGTTTTTTGTTTTTGCGATGTTTTGAATTAATTCAATTATTTACGAAAGTGCAATTTTGCCTAAATGCGAGTTGTGAATAATTTTCTCTTTAACCAATTTGGTACGCCAACATGGGGAGCGGCATATATATTATTTTTAAAATATAATTATCCACTGACACATGTTTAGTCGTCTACGACTCATTTCGAATCTCTCTAGATTCAGCCACTCTGATGAGACGTAGACGACGAAACGCGTGTCAGTGATAATTATATTTTAAAAATAATATATATATACATATATATACGTAAATATCAAGTTAATTTTTAGCCGCAAAAATATTTTTGCCGCTATATATATATATATATATATATATATATATATATATATATACATATATATGCGTATATATATTCACTCATTTTTTTTTGGCTAAGGATTAACTTATATATATATATATATATATATGTAATTATTTAACTAAAATGACCTTGTAACGAGTGATGTAACCCACTTCCCGGTTTACGACATCCAGTTGTGCATGCGCGCATAAACATTAACCCATAACAACGTAAACAAATATATACAAATCGCTTCTTCTGAAATATTTACGTTGTTATTTAGAAATTATTATTTAACATGGTAAGGTGGGGATGTTTTGCTACTATTCTGTATCACAACTATACTGTCGCAATTTCCGTACAAATGAATCTAGTTTGACCCGTTGACAACGTATTGTTTTACTGTTTACGTTTTCAGCGCCTCAATTTTTTTCGCGTGTAAATTATCTAAATAAACAATTGTCAATACTTTCTGCATTTTGTTTACATCGTTCTTTTCCGTATTAAGTTTAAGTTATTTTAACGCAATTTTCTCACAAATTAATCCACTTTAACCTTTGACAACCATAAGAGCATTTTGCAGCATGTACGGTTTCTGCGTCCCAATTGTTTTTTTTTTCGCGTTGTAATTAAACGATACATCAATATTTAAATAGTGCACATTTACCTATGAGTATGGCAAACCACTTATAAATTAATGGTTGTAAGTTGTTGTTTTTTTTTAAATAAACAATAATAAACAGAACGACTCATAGAAATCTATCTATATTCTATTTTCATTTTCATGTACTTTCATAGAAATGTTTCTGCTATGTAACAAAAACTATTTTCTTTACGTCACAAGTGGCACGCTCATACATTAATTCCATAGGTAATTTAACATACTGACCCAACGGGTCACGGGTAGTCTAGCATATATAAATATATATATAATTTAATCATTATTATAGTAAAAAATAATAATGACATCCCCTTTAAGAAATTCGTTTCTTATCGTTGGGCACTTTCAGTTGAATTAAAAGTCGGTCAACTTAGCTCTTATGCATAGATCATCGTATAACGATTAGATCACTCTCTGACTGATGTAAATGAATATTTAAAATTAAAATGTTTAAATTCGACGTTATTGCACGCGGTTAACGGTAGCCGAATGGATTAGGTCTTCGCTAAACCGAGCCAGAGATGTCTCGTGATGCGGGGTTCGAATCGTTCGACTGGTATTAATCGTGAGACCCGGCACTGAAGATTCCCGAAAGGATGAAACACTAGTGTCTGTAGGTATTTAATAATTATTATAGTAATATATATATATATATATATATATATATATATATATATATATTCAAACAAATATGTTTGATAACATGTTTGTTTATATATATATATAATAATTATTTTCCGTATACTACATACTTGACATATAAGGTGCTGTATTGTTCGTTTTCCAGAATAATTTTGAATCTTGTCAAAAATATGAAAGAAAATTAAATATTGAATATACTTAGTCGAATACTAAAGGGAGTATTTGGAAAATCACAAACAAATCAATACCTCGAAAAATAAAAACCATTATGTTTAATTATATTTGCCTAAATAAAAAATACCTAATTGCATATATAAATATATGTTGTGTATGACTGTTTTTTTTTTAAATGAGACGACACATAGTATCTCTAAATATTATTTGGCTTTAATTATAAAATGATGTTTTTTTTTTAATTTGATTGAATCACTCACTTAATTTTGATATCCTTAAATGTAATGTAAATCGAATGGTAGATATATTACAGTATATTATGGTGATTCTGATAGTTTCGAAATTATGAGATGCCTTCTTAATCGCACCCAATTTTCGAGCATATAACCAGTTTATCTGATTATGGTACTATTGGTGCAATATAGCTGAGCGCGGAGCGTATCTGTATTCCTTAATAAGGGCGTTTCTTGCAATTAATCGAACCAAGTACCGAAAGAGAAGAAATTGTATGGGATGATGCACATCTTAAGATCAAGGCGAACTGTGCTTGATTCTGGCAAGTAGAAGTACTAAAAGCACTAAAGGCCAGACGCTAAATGCGAAAAACATTTAACGGTTTATTCCGTCTAGTATGAACCCGTAATGAACAAATATTACATGTTCTCTTAGACCAAAGTGCAAATTCAAGAGCTACGAGTGCGCTGTTCATGAAGCAGATCTCGATCTGTTTAAGATCTACTTCAAGCCTAATTTTAAATAATTAACATCTTGTAAATAAATTAATCGATTCTTTAAAATATTAACTTTTTTTATAAATAATGTTTACTGCTGCATTATATTTTGCATTTACTCGAGAGATTAGACCTTGATTACTAAACGCACTTAAAGTATTTCTTAAGACACGCGCGTTTATCATATACACCCTTCTGAGATTTCATAAATGACATTTATTTTTATTCGGACCATAGTTATACGGATAAAATGATGCTATATATATATTTTTTAAAGCTTCAATATTTAGTAGCGTTACGAAATATGATAACACATTACATTTTTGTGTTATTAAAAGCCTCAAAGATTCTCCATTATTTCCAAGCGTTGTAAACGCTTATCAAAGTTAGGATATATACACCAAAAACAAGCGTGGGGAGAAATCTCGTTATAAAATAGTTGTAATATAGAAATAAACAAAGAATAAACAAAAATCATTGTCTAGAAAATCACATTAAAAATACAGAACTTCTTTACAAAAATCGCAATCAATGTATTGTCATATATATGCAAATCGCCCTAACAGGTTTGTCTATATATTCGGTAATACATATGAGAATCGGACAAAGAACGAAATACACACTAGTTATCTTAACGAAATGTAATAAAAGTCGTGTCAAGTTCTAGATGCAGACAAAGCCAAACTATTTGTTAAGAACTTTGCAGCTAATTCTACCCTATATAACGAAGGCAATCAACTCCCCGTATTTCCTCCTATAACAGACAACACGCTATGCAACATACAAATATCCGTGCGTGAGGTCGCTAAGCTAATCAAGAACCTTGATTCCAGTAAAGCAACTGTCCCTAACGGCATTCCAATTATAGTGCTGAAAAAGCTTCAACCAGAACTTGTCCCCATACTTACAAAGCTGTTTAAGTGTTGCCTTAAAGAGAAGTGCTTCCCACCTCCCTGGAAAACCTCATCAGTATGCCCTGTATTTTAGAATTCAGGTGATAAGTTGTCCCCCTCTCAGTACAGGTCAATAAGTCTCTTGTGTGTCATTAGTAAGTTGCTGAAATCCATATTAAATAGAGAAGTAGTCAACCACCTCAGCAGAAATAACCTTTTTAGTGACATACAATATGGTTTCCGTTCTGCTAGATCTACAGCAGATGTGCTTACGGTTATATCTCATAGAATTAGTGAATCCCTTCGCGTAGGATTCCTCTCTAGGGCAATTGCTCTTGACATATCAAAAGCCTTCGATAAAATATGGCATAAGAGCCTACTTCACAAGATTTCCAGCTACCGTATAACTGGAAATGTTTTCTCGATCATTAAATCATTCCTCTTTGATAGGCTCATAAGAGTAGTAGTTGATGGGCAGAAATCAGAGGCCTTCAGTATTAATGCTGGAGTCCCTCAGGGGTCCATCCTCGGTGCAACTCTCTTCCTGATCTAATTTACTGATCTCCCAAAACACATACTTAAATCATTCGTTGATATCTATGCTGATGACACTACCATCTATGGCAACACATCAAAGACCGTAAATGACAAAGTTCTCTCTGATTCTCTCTCCTCTGACCTTGAGCGCGTGGTACAGTGGGGGAAGAGGTGGCTGGTTACTTTTAAGGCATCTAAAACGAAGCTCCTATCTTTACATCATCAATGCTCTGATCCCCATCTGGAATCAATTAAAATGGATGGCTTTCGACTAGGAGAAGCTCCATGCTTTGATAAGCTTCTGGGCTTGACCTTTACTCCTGATCTGAAATGGAACACGTACATCAAGTCTATTGCCAAGGTCGCTGGAAAAATGGTAGGATGTTTCTACCGCTCCAGAAGATATCTCACTGCTGATGCAATTCTCTACTTATATAAAAGCCAAGTACTCCAAGGATGGAGTATTGTTGCCACATCTGGGCAGCAACTGCTAAAACACTCTATCCTGACTTGACAGAGTACAAAGTAGGCTTCGTGGCTTAGTGGGAGATGTCCTTTTCTCTTCATTGCAACCACAGGAAAGACGTTGCGAGCCTGTCTCTTTTTTATCGTTACTTTCATGGCAGGTGCTCATCTAAGCTCTAATCCCTTGTCCCCCCCTCGCCGATCTTTCAGGAAAAACACCCGTCTAGCTGAAATCACTCTCAAAAATTTTCCTCACTCTTTATCCATGAACAAAGCTTCTTTCTTAGAAGTGCACGCCTGTGGAACTCTATTCTGTCTGCCTGTTTTCCACCTGACTACAACTTGGATGTCTTCAAATCCAACATAAACAAATTCCTGATGAACCGCCCCATTAAGTAGACACTTTATCAAATCTCAACATTAACGTACTGTACACGCAATATCCCTTATCCCCGAGTGGCTTCCAGGCGTTGATAAGTGGTGACCACCTTGTAAAAAAAAATAGACTATACGTTATATCAAAGATCAGCTGAATTGTATATCATCGTGAATATTGTTGCCTGATCTCTCTGTGAATTAGTAAGTCCCGCTATACTTAGACGCTACGGTTCAGAAACTAGTATAAGAAAATTCCTAAGAATTACGATTAGTTTTCCTCACTGTCGCACCGATTCTTCCGAGTGTATTGAATTATCTTCCCCTCCCTATTTGATTTAAACTATGTTAAGTTAAACTTCTGTATATTAATACACACAGGGAGACTGGTAGCAGGAAGCAAATTCCAAAGTCTAGCTGTTCGAGGAAAGAAACTATTCGAGTATAAATCTTTTCAACATTTAGAGACCTCAATAGTGAAGGGGTACGATTTTGTTGCTAAGCGGGTTTGTTGAGATTATTTACGCCGATGGGGGGGCAAGTGCAACGAGTTCACCAGAGCACATTCCATTAAAATATTTATAAACCAAGCACAGAGCTGCTACATTGTAGCGATGGGACAGGGATGGTGCTTAGTTTACAATGTAGGCTCTATTAGATTGAAAACATTTTTTTACGCTATCCAAGAAGAAAAAGCTAGTAGCAGATTCACCAGCTCAGATGTGGCAACAATACTTCATGCATGAGCGAATAGTGGTCATTGTAAGAGTACAGGATACTCTGTTGTGAGTAGTTTTCTTACTTGATAGAGAGAACCCACCTTCTTTACAGCAGCCTTCTCCGTGTCCTCAATATATTGTTTCCAGTTCATATCGCATGTGAATGTTAGGCCGAGAAGTGTAAAACAAGAATTCTATGGTAAGGCTTTTTGTCATGGATATCGGTGGTTGAAGAGGCGTCTTGTAATTTTTTAATGAGAACAGCTTAGTCTTACTCAAATTAAGACCAGGACGGATAGTTATGACAGATTTCCTAGCAAAGGGTACCACAATTACAGGAGCCTATTATGCTTCACTTTTGAGGAAATCAAGAGGCGGGGCAAGATCAGCAAAGGTACCCTTCTCCAGCAGGACAACGCTCCGGTCCACAACTCGCATGTAGCCAGATCAGGAGCACGGGCATGTGGTTATGAAATCCTCTTCCATCCTACCTACTCTCCTGAACTTGCAGCCTCTGACTTTCCCCTCTTCCCATCAAGTTGTTTTTGAAAGGAAAGCGTTTCCGAGATGATGCAGCCTTTATTTCTTAAGTCACGTAGTGGTTGGAGGACCAACCTGGGGTGTTCTACAAAAACGGTCTCCAGAGTTGCATCAAACGATGAGAGAAATGCATAACTCCGGGTGGTTCATATGTAGAGAATGACTAATAACTGTGCCAAGTTTCATCGCTCTACTGTTATGGGATGTGGGTCAGGGGCATTACTTATTGCACGCCCCTCGTATCAGGTACATGAGGAGGGGTGATTTTCACATCATTTAGTATGGCTTAAGTCCGCATAGGAAAATTTGGAACGGAGTCGTTTGTTGGCTCTAGAGTGGAGTTAGAGGCGAATCACCGCGCAACCAGTTCAGCCTTCTTGGTTGCCGTGCATTCGATTTTCAGTTTGTTGGATAGTAAGGGAATTACTGATTGTCCTTTTTTTACTACGCTATTATAGATTTTCCAGAAATGACGAGTTCCTAGCTGCTGGGATTCTATGCATCCCTGGTTATTTCAGTAGGTTTTTTTGTTTTGCTTTTTTTTCTGGCTGTCGCTATTTTTCTCTTACAATAATTGTTAGCCTTTATAAACTTTGTCTATTGATATTTGACCTATGAAGTACGAACCGGCGGAATGCATACTGTTGTTTTGCAATGGCAGCTTCACAATCTGTAGTGAACCATGGCAGTGAGTGAGACTTGCTATACTACTTCTGTGTTGGAGCGTGTGCTTCAATGCCAGCTTTGCACCATTCAGTTGTCTCATTGGTACACTGTTCAGTAGCAAGAGAGAAGCTCTTGTCATAAGTGCGAAATTCTCTTCGCACCTTGGGGGCTTTTTTGTGTGTCAATGTTCATTGGGGGCATTTTTTTGTGTGCATGTCCATTGTTTCGTTACAAAGACGGCGCCAAAGCACACAATGGAACTAAAGGATAAAAAATGACACGTATTTCTCAAGATATTAAATAATTTTACAACATCGAATTTAAATTTAGAATACGACAATTACAACTTTTCTAAGGCCATAATTTCAGACGAGCCAACTATAATTTTTACTTAGCATTATATACTATGTATTTAATTGTTTTCAGGTTGAAATCACTTTTACTCACCAAAGATTTCAAGGATCTTTCGGTAGTTTGAACCGGGGGAAATGAATTTACTGAGACCGCAATAATTTATTTTTAATTTAAGATATTTCATTTATAATCTTTGATACAAAGAAACTCTTCAAAGAAAATAAAGCGCATTCGCCGAAAACCTAGCATGCGCAGTGTTGAATGTATACTTTACACAATATTAAGAAACATATTATATTACACAAAAGCGGTCAGTTTTTATCTACTCTTGTGACCAAATAATCCGATCAGATTTCACGGTGTGAGATTATATCATGCAGCGATTCATGTCGTAATTAGATTTGTGAGAAAGGTATATATTTTCAACACAAAAATAATAAATTAAAATTTTTAATAGATAAGATGTGAATTTCAAGATGGATGCTTATGATAACATTGCTTATAATGTGCATAATCAGATTATGAAACTTTCAAGGTTAAATTCAATTTATAGGAAAAGACATTCGTAAAGATGTACTTTAGCTTTTTTATGAAATGAGATCAAAAACCTCCAAGCTAACGTGCTTATATACATGCACATAATCACATAATGTTCTTATAGCAATATATATATATATATATATATATATATATATATATATATATATATATATATATATATTTCTTGGCTGTACTTCGCAAAGGAAGATTATATGAACGGGCTGTCCACGTCGATTGCAGGCACTCTTGTTGCTGACGAGACCGATGCCGGACAAGCAGGTTTGGCCACAGGTCCTGCAGTCAAAAGTCACGGCAGGTCTGGCTGCTGAAGCTTCCTGAATCTTCCTCCTGCAGCGCTTCTCTCGCAGATTCTCTGTGCGGGAGATCTCAAAGGATGCGACAGCCTAGTGAGCAGTACGTCACTAGGTATCACGGTCAGCAACGAGAGCAAACCACTGGAGATGGTCAATGTGGCAGTCACCGAGGAACTTCTTCAGAGAGATTTTATATCTTTTCTTCGGTACCCCTCAATCACGATGGCAATTCGCCATATAAGACTATCTTGGGCAGGCGATGATCGTAAATTCTGGAGACGTGCCACACTCAGTGTAGCTGTGACTTTAGCTGGTGATTTCCGCCCGCTCGGTGACCTCAACTTTGTGTGATATCGTCAGTCAAGTGAACTTTGAGAATGGTGCGGAGACAGTACTGATGAAAACGCTCGAGGAGTCGTACTTGGTCGCGGTAAATTGTCCAGTACTCAGAACCATACCATACATGAGGGTGGAGAGTACTACGACGTTGTATACACTGATTTTTGTGCAATTATTTAAGTGTCTGTTTTTTTCCAGACTCTGTTGTACAATTTGCCAAAAGCGCTGTTTGCTTTGGCCAGCCTGTTGTCTATTTCCCTGTCGAGTGTGGCATCCGATGTTATAGTATATCCCAGGTATGTAAACTGGTGAAAGATCTTCAGCTTAATCTCACCGATGGTGAAGTGGGGAGGGCGGTACTCTACACGGCAAGCTGGTTGGTGGAGAACTTTCGTCTTTTTAAAGCTGACCTCGAGTCCGAAGAGCTGGTTAGCCTCTACAAAGCAGGATGTAAGTCCCTTCAAGGCTCTTTCGGTGTGGGCAACAAGGACAGCATCGTCGGCAAAGAGAAGGTCTCGGATTAGTTATTTGAAAGTCTTTGTGTGGGCTTGAAGCCTTTTGATAGTAAAACAGACTGCCGTTGAGGCGATAGCGAATGTAGACAGCATAATCATCGCTAAGATCTTCGGTCGACTGCTTGAGCACTATGCTGAAAAAGAAGCTGAACAAAGTCGGTATCAGAACGCATCCCTGTTTTACGCCATTGACGATGAGGAATGGTTCTGAGAGGTTGTTATTTTCTCCTTCCTAGCCGCTCTGGTTCTCATGCAACTGAACTATCATGCCGAGGGAATTTGGGGAGAGCCGAGGTGCTCCAAAATCAGCCAAGCACCTTCCTGCTCACTGTATCAAATGCCTTGGTCAGGTCAACAAACGTTACATAAAGTCCCCTGTTTTTGTCCCGACACTTTTCTTACAGTTGTCTGAGGACAAAATCCATGTCCGTGGTACCCCTTTTTGCTCTAAAACCACATTGCGTTTCTGGGAGATGGTCTTCTGCAATGGAAGGTATCAGTCTGTTTAGGAGCAAATGGGCGAGGATTTTACATGCGATGGAGAGCAAGGTGATCCATCGGTAGTTAGAGCAGACTGGCATCTGTTTTATGGCCAGTTTAAACACACACACACAAACACACACACAAACACACACACACACATATATATATATATATATATATATATATATATATATATATATAATTAATAATACAATTATGTAATTTCCGTGTTATATTTTTATGTTATTGCTCTGTTTACCACATTGAGCTCTCATACCCGGATTTCCTCTGGAATTATTCCATTATAACACTATATATATATATATATATATATATATATATATATATATATATATATATATATATATCAGAATTTAGGTATAGAAATTTTGTGGTGTGCAAAAGTTTATTTTCAAATATAGAATTTTTATTGTTTACAAACAAAGAATACAGTATAATAAATATATTTCCTTAACTCATGAGATTTCGTTGTTTATTCATCTCCCCCAAAGAAAAATATTAGCAAATGTTATCATTGCTTGCACCTTATTTGCCGAAGGCAATAAACATAGAAAATTAAAAGTGTTAAAATCATTTCAGCTACATAGAATAAGGGAAATTAGATAATGAGGCACTAACTGATATAGAACTTCAAATCCAAAATGCATGCTAAATCCTGAAATAGTAGTTCTTGGTCGTAGGGAGGTAAAACGATCATTACATTTACCAGAAGGTGCTGAGTTCAATCCTGAACGAAGGCAGTGAAAAAGTAACATTTCAAACAGAGAATCAGCAACTATGTCCCAGAGCCTAGCTGGAGTCCGAACACGGAACCCCGTAATAATAATAATAAAGGGTTGGGTTCGAGACTCCTAACAAACGGTCCTCCGTTCAATACAAACCACCTGATGAAGGCCGGAGGGCAAAACGGCCGAAACGTTGTGACTATAACAACCAAGATGGGGAAGTCAGTCCGACAATCTCAATCAATGAAAACACCTCATCTCAAAAATACAGACAATTACTATCTAATACTTGAATTTGCATTTTAAATTGTAATTCAATCTATTGAGTTTTATGATCACAACGCTGTTGAGCATAAGTAATAACTGCATAATCTCTCATCTGGATTTTAACGTTTAATTTACTTTTTTGTTGTTTTTCATGTTTTTTTTTTTTTTGGTTATTTCATTAATTCTTTAAACAAGCTTTGAAATAATGTAGTCTCAATTTATGCCATTAGCAGAAATCTAGTCGCTGCGCTCTTATAATATTTGCTAATATCGTTCCTATGATGAAAAGCAGAGACTCTGTGAAATTCCTCAGATAAGAAAAATCACTCTATTTTTTTTAGGTATCTTGTCGAACAATAAATTCTTGTAAATTATAATTTACAGTTTTAATTCTAACTTTTATAATATATATATATATATATATATATATATATATATATATATATATATAGCTACTTCATTCACTCACATAAAATTAATATACCAAAGTATAGATTTATGCGTAAACTTTAAGTATTTACTTCAAAAGTGCTCAATACGCAGGTAGAGCTAATTAGTAAGCTATAAAATGTATATGGCGATTAAGCTACACTGAATATTCTGCGTTTCATCAATATAGGATTCTTCAGGCTTATGCGCGGTGGTTGTTCGTCGTTTTTATATGCGCATCTTCTATTGAAACGGCAAACAACCACAGAAGTCGCGCATAAGCCTGAAGAATCCTAGAGTGGATGAAACGCGGAATATTCAGTTTAGCTTAATCGCCATATACATTTTATAACTTACTATATATATATATATATATATATATATATATATATATATATATATATATATATACTGCGTGTCAAATTATTAACGAGTTAATATTTTTTACAAGTTTAAGAAACTTATTGGTAGTTTGGTATCAAAAGCTTCGGAAAGGTTGGCAATGCTGAGCTGCGCGTGCTGTGAAATCCTCGTACTGTTCCGCGCAATGTAAACAACTTGGCATCGTAATTGCTGAATCCACGGTATTTGAGGTGTGTGAAATTATTAACAAGGCAATTTATTTCGTCAATATAATCAGTCCGAAAGGTGGTTTAAGTACTTCTGAAAAGAGTACTATTACAGAACAGCTAGTAAAAGGTAAAACAACCCTCGAAATATCGAAAATGATAGGTAGATACCATCAAACTGTCAAGAAACCTAAAAGGTACGTAAAAAAGCTGATAAATGTAAATCTAGAATTGTTTTACGCCATTCCCTACAACAAATTAAACGTGAAGTTGTTAAGAACCCTGGACACACAAGTCGAGAAGTCTTTGACCAAGCGGGATTGAAGAACGTCTCAAAAAGTACTCGATGTTGCCTTCTAAAAGAAGTGAAAAAGTCTGTTAAGCTTGTGACAAAGCCGCCATTAAATCAACATTACATACAAAACCGATTGAAATGGGTAGCGGACAACATGAAAACGGATTTTTCCAAAGTTTTGTTCAGGGATGAAGTGCGTGTCACTCTTGATAGTCCAGCTAGCTTGAGCAAGATACGGGTCCTAGATGGACGACATCGTCATCAGCGTTTAAGGCACCAGCAAGGTGGTGGTGGTATAATGATTTGGTCTAAGATTATGGGAGGTAATTTAGTTGAACCATGCAGAGTCCCAGAAGGCGTAAAAATGATGTAAAATGCTTACATAGTTTTTTTCTAAAGGAGCAGTTTGAAACATGGCTGAAGAAGCGAAGGTTGGCGTTCAGAAGAACCATTATTTTTATGCATGATAATGCTCCCTCGCATGCAGTAAGCAAAAGCAAAGAGTATTTGTACAACTGGGGTTCTCCGGGCTACGACAGATGAAGTGGTCTGTGAGTTAACCAGATTTGAACCGTATTCAGAACCTTTGGGGTGTCATGAAGCGACGCCTCTATACACGTGGACGCCAATTTAAGAGCAAAGATGAGTTGTGGGATGCTTTCCAGGAAGTATCGCTAGAAATAACAGTTGACGAAATAAGAAATTTGACCAATTCTGTAGACCAAAGTCTTTTAAAAGTCATTCATAAAAAGAATCGCATATTCCCTACTAATTATGTCAACGTAGAAATTGTTATGTAGTTATTGTGCTCTAAGTATTTAAATGTATAGAAATTATGTCAATAAACAAGTTATGGGTATATTGTGTTTTTTCTTCACCTTGTTAATAATTGGACGCACTAAATTCAACCGATATTCCTATCGTCTGCCATAGTGTCGCTAATACTGCTTTAAATACTTTTATTTTCAGACTAGAGTAGCCGAATAGTATTGTAATTACTTTCTTAATATTTCATGGACTTTTATTCACTCGTTCCTAAAATATTTAAAAAAATGTAAACTCGTTAATAATCTTATACGCAGTATATATATATATATATATATATATATATATATATATATATATATATATATATATATATATATATATATATATATATATTAGGTTGGTGCAAAAATATTGTCGATTTTCGCTTGAAGTTAGACGTAAATTAACGACGTTATTTTTGCACCAACCTCATATATATGTGTGTTTGTGGGTGCGTGCACGTATGTATGTGCGTGCGCGCGCGTGCGTGTACATCCACACGCGTGTGTTATAAAGATATATACATGTATAGAAACTTGACATTGGTTATTAGAACAATTTTTTTTTCAGAATCGTAGCAGTGTACTCATTTACCTTTTTATCACGGCATTTGGACATTCATCAAGTGCAGATTAATTTTCGTATATATATATATATATATATATATATATATATATATATATATATATATATATATATATATATATAGGCAGCAAAAAGGAAGTTCGCACTTGTAATTTTTTCAAAAACTGGAAATTTAAGCTAAATTTAATGCAACTGTTAAACTAAAATATACCTCATTTGGATGGACTTTTAGTCCTCTATAATTTTACCTTTTCATATTTGACTTTTAATCAGGTTTATGACTCCCGGTTGCGCAAGCGTACATAAACACGAACCCACAACAGTCTTAACAAATAAACACAAATCGCTGGACAGGTTTCGTTCGAACAAACGGACGTCTTAGAAAAGCGAATATCTTAAATTTATTGAATAAAAACTTCAATATATGGGAAGCAAACGCAAAACCTGATTACACATAATACGTATAACCATTGATCTGTTACATATATACGATATATATTATACTAAATAATCAACGCGATAATAAACGTATTGTTTTACTGTGTACGTTTTCAGTGTCCCAATTTTTGTTCTCGTTTAAATTACTCAAATAAACAATTGTTAATTCTTTTTGCTTTTTTTTTTACATCGTTCATTTCCGTATTACGTTTAAGTTATTTTAACGCAATTTTCTTCCAAATAAATCATCTTTAACCCGTGGACAACCATAAGGGCATTTACAACGGCGACTTGCACACCGCCTTCCTCTTTTTTTAATTTATTCTCCATTTTTAATACACCTTTCTTAAAAACATTCATACATTTTCTTCTACACTCCCAACCTAAATAAATAACTTCGAAAATATGTTTTTTTGATTGCGTTAAAAATAAATAATCAACGCCACTATAAAACATATTGTTTTACTGTGTATGTTAGGAACGTTCCAATTGTTTTTTGTTTTTTCTTCGCGTTTAAATTAAAAGATATATCAAAATTTGATTTTAACTTTAAGCATTATGGTATCTGTTCAGTGCACATTTACCTATAAGTAGGTATACCATATACCATTCACTGGACAAAGCGGGAGAGGGCATAGCGGTAGCTGTAGATATATCTAAGCCTTTTGACAGGGTATGGAATGAGGGTCTCCTCAGGAAGATTAGATCATACGGTATCACTGGTAGAATACTTAACATAATTGAATCCTTCTTAGATAAGAGAAATATCCAGGTTGTCCTCGACGGTCGGACATCTAAACAATATGATATAAATGCGGGAGTGCCACAGGGATCTATCCTTGGACCTCTACTGTTCCTGATATTCATAAATGACCTCCCCGACAAAATTGCCTCTCAGATGGGTATACATGCTGATGACACCACGCTCTATAGCAGGCACGAGAGGAAAACAAATGAACATATATCTAAAGTAATGGCAGAAACACTAGAGGATGACCTCCAATCAGTAGTGGAATTGGGACAAAAATGGATGGTCACGTTCAATGCCGCCAAGACTAAACTGGGTTCATTCAATCATTACAAGAAACTTTCTCTACCACCTATAGCAATGGCCAACGACTCTTTATCTGAGAGTACGTCTTTCAAGCTCCTTGGACTAACGTTCACAGGAAACATGAGTTGGAACAATTACATCGAGGGCATTGCCAGGGCCGCTGCAAGGAAGTTGGGCTCTCTCTACCGTGCTAGAAAACTACTAACACCCGAAAGTATCCTGTACCTCTATAAGGCAACCATTCGCCCATGTATGGAGTATTGCTGTCATATTTGGGCTGGTGCATCGGCTGCTAGTCTCTCGCTCCTTGACAGGGTTCAAAAGAGAGTCGCAAATCTGATAGGCCCTAAACTGGCATCTAAGCTTCAGCCTCTGTCCCATCGACGAAACGTTGCATCCCTCTGCCTTTTCTACAAGTATTTTAATGGTGAATGCTCTGATGAACTGCAAGCCCTTGTGCCCCCACGACGTGAACACCC